>NW_021319260.1:160588-186773 GCF_001605985.2 Dendrobium catenatum | reverse complement strand
TAACTTATGATCCGACAGGAAGGGAAAGTCGTCGAAGGAGCGCAGTCGAACAGCCACAAAGGAGCCAAAGAAGCGACGCGTGTAATCTCTACACCTCCTATGAAGCAACGAAGCCGAACAAGAAGGACGAAAAGAGAAGATGAAAGGCAAACCTTAGACGCAGCTAAGTTATTATTGATTAACTTAATTAATATAATTTAAATATTAATAATTAAGCAAATTAATTAAATACTTAATAGTATAATTAGTAATATAATTATTAATTAAATATTAATATAATTAGCCTAGTTAATATAAATTAAAATATAGATTATTAAATATATAATTAATAGTATTAATAATAATTATTGAGTAGCTTGTATCGCTCAGTACATGCTCGGTACTGAGCGGTACATGCTCGATACCACTAGGTACACGCTCGGTACAAAGCCAATACCACTAAGTACATGCTCGATATTGATCAGTTCATGCTCGGTACCGAGCCAGTACCGCTCAGTTCCGAGCGGTACATGCTCGGTACCGAGCGGTACATGCTCGGTACCGAGCGGTACATGCTCGGCACTGTTAATTACTTTATTTTTATCATTTTTTAGGCTTACGCCTCGCCTCGCTTAGCCAAAACGACTCGATTCCCGATTTTGCCTTTTAAAACGTTGGTCTATATTTTGCAAATAATATGCACTCTATTTATTTGTCTTTACCTACTAGTGCCAAGAAGCCTAATGAAGTTAATTGACAGTTGCAAGGATCTCATGTTTATTTTTCTTTGATTTGCCTTTTAACCTTAGTATTGGTCCTCCTTTTAATGATGCAACCATGATAAGAATATGAAGAACCATTGGGCTTCCAAACTTGTTGCTATTTCTATGGCCAGAGTTTATGGAGATCAAGGTGTGCTTTTGCTTTTGTCTGAGACACTTCTTCTGTTAGCATTTGGAAATACTACAATTGATTTGACAAAATGAAGGTGTCTTCTGCTTTCAAGAGCATCCATCATTTTATTTTTTGGAGAAGAGTTCTTCTTGGACCACTTATAACATTTCCTTCTGGTGGGAAGAACCGGACAACAAAAGAGTTGAGTTGGACCAAGTTTTCATGTCTTTCTTGATCCATTAATTTTGACCAAATTGTCATTTATTTTTTAATTTTTAAAAATATTTTGAATGCAGTAAGCCTAAGGATTGCTTATCCTCAAGAGAAATGCTATACTAGCTCAAAATAATGTGTTGACGAGTAGATATGCTTATTTGGCTAAAAGGGATTGATGTAATAATATCATGCTTATTGTTATTATCTACTATTTTTATAATTCGGCTGTGAACTTACGCCACATGTGTTGGACTGTATCTAGTTATAAATCGATCTATCTGCAAAGCCAGATTCTACCTCATAACAAGGAAAGTAGGAAACTTAATGGTTTCTTATCTTTAGAGTACCAACATTCCTTACGTGGCTCATTTAGCTTTGCAGGTTATGCACCAAATAGAACAAGGCAACAAGGATGCTAAAGATAATTGGTTGGACAAACTCAGATTATGTAAAATTGTCATTCCTCACTATTCATACATACATAGATATCAACTAACAAGTTAATAACCTTGCACAGGAGTTGATAAAGATAATAATAATAATAAAAAATCATTAGATTTAAATAAGAATTTGACTCTTAATATGACACAATGGAGAAAAAGATTCATATAGTCAATCCCACATAGTGGAATAAAGCCATAAAAACTTTTCTTTGAGTTGAAGTAATTAAAGATTGAGAAGATAAATTTAAATTAAATTATAAATAGTTTTAATTAGAATTATAAACTTATATATAGACATTAAATAAAATAGCTAACAATCATGATTTAATAGTTAAGCGTTTAAATAACATAGTTGTAGGCTTCAATTTGAATTCAAAATAAAAAATAATGGCATTCATATTCTGATGGTTAAGAATCAATTGAAATATTTATTTTAAAATCAAAGTTGTATCATGTGGCACATTCAACTTTAAAAGTAATTACATTCATGGGAATTTAAATTCAAAATTGTGCCTTGAAGCGGCCATATAATGCACCAAATACCATCCTCTGGAACCACGCACACCAGCTTAGTTTGTATAAAAATTAGGCATCAACCTAGAAACATTGCTATACTGGTTAATAATACCGACTAAGAGTCATGGTTACGAATGTGGTTTCTATTATTACGGTATTGAGCAGTTAGCGTCTTTTACATTTAACACAGATTATTTTTATGTTTGTACAATTTTTTGTGTTTTTTGAGTCCATAAGGAGATGATATTTTTACCCTCCGGGGTAATATATCATATTCTTATGCCGCACCCGATTATAAAATATGCAATCCGTTTGAGGATACAAAAAATTCTCCAACATTGCCGTGTAGGCTTCTATTTGAAATGCAACGTTTATGCCATTTATGCTTTATCTGCGCTATTTATTTATGCTTTTCAATTATTTCTTCTGTAGTGTTTTCTTTTCTGACTTGACTGAAGATGGATAGCTCTTCAGGTTCCCGTCAGAGTGGCTGGAGGGCTGTTATTTGAGTTGCTGGGGCAGTCAGTCGGTGATCCATTTTGTAATGAAGACGATATACCAATTGTGCTTCGTTCTTGGCAAACTCAAAAGTTTTTAGTAACTGCAATGCATGTTAAAGGTTGTGCATCAAGCATAAATGTTCTGGGCATCACTGAAGTGCAGGTAGTTGTAAATGAAGGGAAAGTCACTTAAGCTGATGTTTGTTAACATATTGATGCGACATAAATAATTTTGTACAAGTAATACTTCGTGTTGTCTTGCGTAAGTTTTAATTTTGATAGCATGGTCTTCTGCAGGAGCTACTTCTTGCTGGTGGAAGTGCAGCTCCTAAATCAGTGCATGAGGTCATAGCACATTTAACTTGTCGCCTTTCTCGGTGGGATGATAGGTAACAAAAAATTTTCCAAATTAATTGAAGTTCTTAGTTCCAATCTTCTTGAATTCTTCTTTATTAGAAGATTGATATTTTCCAAAAGATAATCTTTTTTATAGCATTGTTTCAAGGGAAAATCTTCACGAAAGTAAAAAACCCATTTGTGCTTTATTATGATGTGCCTGCCCATTTCAACTCTCTATAGTATACAACAACAATAAAAATTAGCTTTTACCGCACTACGTGGGGTCGGATACATGCAAGAAATTGAAGTTTGATGCTTGCCATTGTTTACTTTAAATTTGAGGCTCTTCAGTATTGTTTAATTAATCAAGGTTAATTAAGTCCAGCTAAAACTCCCAATACCCCAAAATCAAGTTTGATCAATTTGA
This sequence comes from Dendrobium catenatum, assembly GCF_001605985.2. Lineage (NCBI taxonomy): Eukaryota > Viridiplantae > Streptophyta > Magnoliopsida > Asparagales > Orchidaceae > Dendrobium > Dendrobium catenatum. Next base: position 183,459 of record NW_021319260.1, on the reverse strand, counting down.
AAACTTTATTTGGGGCATGATTAATGTTACTATGACCTCATTACAAAGCTAAAGGTCATATTGGCTTTGTTAGGATTTAATTATCCTGATTAAATGCATAATCAATTTAATTAAGGGATTAATGTAGTTCTTGATTAAGCTTAACCTTGATTAACTTAAGAAGATTTTTGCCGCTTGAAACCATGATCAAATAATTTAACATAGGGTTTGATTATTTTTTCTAAACACAACTTCTTGTTAAGCTTAATGCCTATTTAACTTTAATTTAAGGTTAAATGAGCTTTATGATGTTCCTATTAGTCCATTTAGATGGTTGTTTATATGAGTTTATAGACTTTGACCATATATGAAAATAAAAGATGCAAAATGAATCATACTTTATTTTGATGGGTTGGCCAAGCTTATTATTAGTGCTACACCCCTTTCAAGCTACAAGAATTACAAACATTAATGAAATTTCTAATATTACATGTAAGAACTTATTTGTAATCTCAAAATTGCTAAATGACCCTTTTGCCATGTAAACAAAAATGGAAAAAAATAATATTTTGATGTTATTTTAATTTCTTAGGGGTCAAATCAGATTCAATATCTTTTACCCCTTGGCAGTACCTCTTTGACCGATGATTGATATAAGATTAACATATTTGTGTTGCTTCATAAAGCATGCTAATATATTATTAAAATTTTATATGAGAAAATGACTAAAATGGTCTCTTGACTCTCATAAAGCATGTTGGTTCCCTTTTGAAGACTTGAGAGATCAAAATGATTTTTTAATATAGTTGAGGACTATTTTAGTCCTTTATAAAGAGTTAATGGACCATTTTGATCCTTTTCCTTATTAAATATATATGCATGCTTAGAAAAATGTATCTAAAAAATAAGACATCCCTTTCAAAACTAGGAAATTCTTATGTATACTACAAACATCCATAAAGTGATGTGTAAAAAATTGATATTCACACGACTATATCGATGTCAATGCTTGTGCACTATTATATATGATATTGTTGACCTCATGAGCCCAAGCTACTCATGTGTGGCTCACTGCTAGTTTAATGATAATAAGTTGTATATTATATCATCTAATGATTTACTAAGTATTCTATTATAGATTAATCATCTAATAGCAATTATAGACTAAGTATTTCACTTAACTTACTTGGAGCTTTGCCCACTTGAAGACAATCTAAATATGCTCATCTCAATATATTCAAGAAGGTACTACTGGAAATGGCTGATTTTTTACTGAAAACTTTATGAAATTAGGTTATTGTTTGTTGGTAAACTTTCTTTTGCGAATTTTGATGAAAATCATTTCGTCAATATTTACCATGTTAGAATTGGTTTTCAATGTTAAATAAATCTATCAGAAAAGGTTATCCTAGCAAATTGTACTGCTGATAATTATTGTAGTGGTAACTATTGGACTTTCTCCATTAATTTTCAATTGATATGCCATTAATGGAATATATGCCAGATATTATTAGTTATGAATTGCGGAATCTAGTTCCCTGTGTTACTCATAAAAGAGTGTTGAGGACTGAGATATGCTCCTAAATTCATAAGAAATGGAAGTGAACTGAGCGAAGGATATTATGAATGGATCAATAGGAACAAATATATTTTGATTGTGTTTAGATGGGTGGCGGAGGTCTTTTGAGAGGCCATTGGGTTGCGCACTCAGATGCATCATTGTTACTACCTATGTACCTCTTAGGATAATGAAACCTCACGGAGTTCCTATTAATTTAATATTCACCTATGGGATCTATAACCCCGTGTTATGTTTCCTGGACATCGAGGTAAAATACGCATCGTGATGTCCATGAAGAAATGGATATTATACTTATTGACCTTATTTGGGAATAGTTAGGGATATTCGTCATTATGGAAACATTGTAGCGCCTAGATGCTCCATGTGTGGCAAGAAAAGATGAGTTTGTGGACTCCTCATGAACTAGTTGAGAACTCTCTGTGTATTGGATTAGTTTGTGACTTTGTGTGCATGGAAGAGAGGATTAGTCACTTCGATGAAAGGAATTGGAGATCTCTCTTGAAAGAATATGTAAAGATAGGCTGTTGAGAAAATATACCAAGTTAAGTCACTGAAAGAACACTAAGACACTACCCAGAGATTTCACCCTCATTTTGCGAGGACTTTATGATCTGAGTTCTGGTTTCCTATAGGCGCAAGCCCCTATAGTTAATTGCCCCTCCCAGTAACGAGAGAGAACTTTCGATTAAGGCTAGTTGTCAATCAGATACGTAAAAATATGTGTTATCTGACATATAGTAGCAGCATGGGATTGAGGATTGGGAATTTGGAAAGTTTGATATTTAAAATCAGAAATTTCACCATCTCATACTTAAAGCGGATGGTGGGGGAATGGATGATGGACCTGATCAAGATCCCATGGTTCCATTGTCTCGGGCCATCGTGATCCCTAGTCTACTTAGTCAGAGGAGGTAGTCGACCCAACCTGACAGAATGATCCTTGTCGGTAGCCGTAGGTTGTTTCGTTCAGGGGACCTTGTAGACTTGGGGCGGATGTTTGTCTAAGGGGACAAATTTGAGCCACCTTAGCTAACAGAGAGCTTTGTGAAATATCGATCATATCCTATTGATTCATATCTCAAAGATTTAATGCCACTAAGGAATGTATTGGCTCTGGCCATAATCGGTATTTCGTGGTGCCATTTGGCGGTAAAACCACTCAGTTCAGAGAGCCCCGGTCATAACCGTTTATCCTGCGGTGCCATTTGATGACAAAACTGTTGGTCAGAAGACATGTATCACGTTCTTACTGGCTGGAGATTATTTGATAATGGATTCTAGTGATATTTTTGACTTGGCATTAGCTGCATGTGAGCTGAAATTATATTTGAATTTGTCCACCTCGGCAAATTATTGTGGAGGGTGGATGGATTTTGCTTTAAGTGTTGATGGATTTATTTTAATTTTAAATATTTTTGGATTTTTGGGATTTTGGGATGACATTTTGGAATTATTTATAAACCCATCCGGTTGAGATTTTTATTCAACATTGACATCTTCGGGATGTTTGGGATCATTCTTGCTAACTGATTGAACCTTATTGACTATGTCAACTTGTCGATAAAGGATCGAGTTTCGTAGGCTTTATGCCTTTGTTAGTGAATTCTTATTGTTATAGGTCTTGAAGGCCTAATATGAATGTATTAACATAAATATACCGGTTGCCGCAACCGTATATTTTTTTGATGGTTTGAACCCTGTCGATTCCTATTGATCCATATAGAAGGATCGGGTTCGTGAATTCAATTATTGACCCGTGCAACATCCCTAGACGTCACGTATGTATTTATAACACGCTCGCCGGGGCCCATGCAGGTGGCGATTGTATTTACCCCTTTAGTGTACCTATGAGCATATATATTACAGTGCATGTGCGAGGATACTTTGAAATATTTGCAACCGCCATCTGTCCATTTGCATGAATGCTGCGGATCTGGTGATGTGTTGTAGTAGCTTCTTGATTGAGTTGTTTGCTGCTTTATACAGGTAGACTATTGTGCACTACTTACTACTTTTTGTAGGTGGATCATAGAGCACTAATGAATCTTCTACTTTGGATTGTAGATACTTATAGTCATCGTAGTTTCTTTCATATTTATCCACAGACAACATGTTGAATGTATGACGAATCTTCTTCTACTACAAATAGCTTGTGAATGTCTTTGTGTTTACTGCATTCTGTATGCATTTTGCCACGATGATTTGTATATGTGTGGGTGTCCTGTATATGTAGCAGATATTTTGTCTTTTACTCAGGCAATATGTTGTATGTATGCATATAATTGGCCGTATGGAGGATCTGACATTTACTGCACATTGCTCGTTATATGTTATCTTTCAACATGCATAGGTAACTGAATTATTCATCTGTGATTTCCCTAATATCGTTGCTTGAATGTGAGCATAGTGTTTATCATTCACCGATCTATAGATTATCTTGCTATTTGTTGGCCTCTGTTGTTGCTTGCAAGAGTTTGGCATATTATCTTGCAAATTCACATTTGAAGAAAAGTTCTTTGTTGTCTTTAAAAGCAATAAAAAGGGAAATATGTTTGTATGATTGATACATGCATCAATCATTTTCATCTTTATATGAATTGCATGATATTCATTTGGATGCATATCACTGTCTTTCATGCATACTCACATGTATCCCATAATTGTTTGTAAGGGATTGTAATTTTCCTTCACTAGCTAGTTGATGTTGACTGTAGGGATATTGCAACATTGCATTCGCTTGCATCTCTTTCAGTGTTCGTAGCGTCTACTATACATGTTTGTAAGACAGTGGACGTCAGTCAAAGGGACTTCCACACAACTTGTGTGGACCTTGTTTATTGAGCTGCCATCATATTCTAAGCATCATGAAGACTTTTATAACTTATGAGCAACTTCATGTTATCTATCATTAACATTTGTAGGAGTCTGGTGTATTTATTTACGCCTAAGTAATATCAGTTGTGTACAAGCTTCTATGTCTTATTCATGAACAGACTATGATATTCATTTTATTCACATTGTTTCCCATTAGTGTTTGTAAGTAAGTGTTGACTGTCGGATGAATTACACTCATTACTAATTTCTTTATACATTTGGCCCCCATTGCTTGTAGGTTTCAATGCATTTGATTGCATTTTGATCTTGTGTTCGTAATAGATAAGCATGATTGTTTGCATGTAAATGAGCCATGTTGAATGTTACAAGTCTTCCACTATAATATAAAGATGCCTTAAGCCTTGCATGATGAATTTGCTTGATGACATTTGCATCCCAATTGAAGTGACAATATGATGTTATGGGTTATAAGCATGTCACTGTATATTTTCCTTGATCTTTATCTTGCTTTTCAATTGAGGTAATCACTTTACCAAATTACAAGTCTTATTTGTGAATTGTGCTCCAAATCATTTAATTATGCTCAAGCTTCCTTTGAGTTTAATGTCATATGTCCAACGTCCATTCGAAGTCAAGTCCGATGAAGCTTCAATATAAGTTCCTTACTCATTTGAGTTTGAGTCCGAATGGCTCAAGTTCTTGTCCACTATGCTTGATTCAAATCAAGTCCATGTATGGTTTGCTATGTCATATTCAAGTCCAAGTCAATTTTAAGTTCCCTTCATTGTGCAATGTCAAGTTCACTTGAGTTCAAGTTATAGCATACTCTTTTGTAATTTTCATTTAGGTTCAAATTGAATCAAAGTTCTTTGCATTTGCTTGAATATGAATCCAAGTTCAAGCATAGTCTTTTATAGTTCATTTCAATTCATTTAAGTTCTTTTTCTTGTTCAAATTAGTTATTATTTGTTTAATATTGAGTTTAGGTTTAAGTTTAAATGAAGTCCTCTGTTGTCCTTTGTTTAGTTCAAGTCCAAGTACGATTTCATGTTCACCTGAAATTTCGGCAGCCTCCCGGCGTCTCCCCTGTTTAGGGGAAACTAAAGGAAACTTGGCCTTCCCACCACGCACAATAAAGACATGTATGGTAGGTTTCCTTAGACATCTCGGCCGTGGTCTTTATTCCCACCACGCGCAATAAAGACATGCATGGGGTCTTCGAATGTACCTATTTTAAAACACAGCTGGCTTTCCCGTCGCTCGAGGGTACTTATAAGTAATCCCAACTCGCCGTAGGTGTCATACCGGGGTCCCATCCCACCACGTGCAATAAAGATGTGTATATGCAGTTTTTTGGTGTGCAACGAATACCGAAATGGGTCTTTTAGGTGATTACCCTCCTCGTCGTAGGCACCTCATCGGGGTCCCATCCCACCACACGCTATAAAGACGTGTATGAGCCGTTTTCCGGTGTGCCATAAACTTCGAAAGCAGGAATACGAGTTTTGGAGAATTCATACCTTTGCGGGATTCGGTGGTGTTGGCTCATGGATTGAGGCAATCATTAATTATAATTAACTAAAGTTAATTACAATTAACGGTGGCATTTTGCATATAATTAATCATAATTAATTATAAATATTTATAACTAATTCTAATTAATTTTAACTAAATAATAACTAATTATAGTTAACTATAATTAATTATCTTAAACATTAATTAATCATAATTTATATTAATTATAAATACTTACAATTAATTATAAATAACTTTTAGTATTTATAATTAATATTAATTTACTGTAATTAATGAGCAATTAATTATAACTAATATTTATTAGTTATAATTAATAAGAGAGAGGGAGAGGAGAACTACCTATAGAGAGAGATCGGGTGAGGGATAGAGTCGGGTATGCAGAGGCTTTCAAACAAGGGAGAAGGGGCTCGGCTTGTGGAAGGAAGAAGGTAGGGGAAAAGCTCTCTCTCTCTCTTTGGATTGAAGGTTTGAGGATGGGCTTCCGATCGGCAGTGGGATCGGACGTAAGAGAAGAAGGGGCGTCAGTATCGGGCCCGACTGCTTTCGATTCTGGAGATTGCAGGTATCGTGAATGGGCATCGAAAGCCCTGAAGTCGGCTAGGGCAGGGGTGAGCTTCAGTGGATTTGGTCGGATGGGGCTGCAGGAGGCTTGGGGAGTCTCTATCTGCAGCTATGGAGGAAAGGGGGTCGAAGGCTACGGGAAGAATCAGGAGCAACGACGGAAGTTTGGTCGTGTGTGGAGAGGAGGCGAAGAAGTGAGACTCGCTCTCATTTTAACGACACAAATGGGCGGGAGCTTCTGAGGAATGAGCGAATCCTGGGAGACAGCTGCTACAAGATTTATGTAGGATTTTCGGAGGGCCTCGGCAGGATTTCAGCACAGGTATGTTGTATTTTTTATTTGCTCTTTTTTTTTTAATACCTATAGAGGTCAACAAATATGTGGCTGAAGTTTCCTATTTTCATTTTTTTACTCATTCTTATTGTTTAATACTATCGAAATGTTATATCATGTTTATAGGCTTCAACCTCTTTATATCAATGACCTATTGATAAATGTTGGACTAACCAATTCTAGAGCATCAAGAGCTGAAAATTCTTTTTTTATTTTTTTGATAAAAATTGGATCGAACAACTCTCCAGTATCAAGATGACTACTTAATAAAGGTTGAACTAATCAGTATTAATGCTCATGAATTCCTTTTATACATATCTTCTTGTGCAAGTTAAATCAGCCTACTTAATTCATATAATATGGCCTTTCATAGGATCCTTGAATTTCATTCTTATTTCTTAAATTTTTTATTCCTTGGTATTGGCATTATATATTTATCCATCATTTTATAATGGCGTACATTGATGATAAAATATGATGTATGTAAAATACTTGTTTATGCATTGTACGCCATTATATAGTCTTATACTTGAATTTGATGATGATTAATTTGAAATATTTGAATTAATGATCATATGATATTGTTGACCTCTGTAACAAGACTAAATAAAAATAGAATAAAAATCGCCTAAATCATTACTTGAGATTAATCCTGTCCGTATCAGCCTCGAATATAGTTGCCCATGCTCTGCGAGCGGCGCCGAACTGTCCCTTCATGTCTCTTCCCGCATAATGACTCCGTTCTTGTTGTTAAAAGCGACGATGAAACGAAGACATTGATCTTTTTCTTCACTTCTTTCCTGTGGTTCTCGCGACTTGCACTTCTTGTCGCAAGTAGCAGCTAGCCTCAATTCCTCTGATCTTCCTCTTCTCTTGTTCACAGATCTTCTCTCGCTCTCCAACCGAGCTTCCCGCATACAAGCCATCAAAGACCTCTCCAAGCTGCAACCGACCTTGCCTCCATCTTCCACTGAACTCACACCTTCTTCCTCCTGTAGCCAAACAGAAACCCCATCTCCAACCGAACTCTCTTGCTTGATTCCTCCTTAGTCGAACCCCACTCGACTCCTGCCATGTTTGTAAGCCATCAGATAGAGAGAGAAGTTTAATTATGGTTAATCTTAATTAGCTATAATTAGTTTTAATTATAATCATTTTAATTAGTTATATTTATTATAATTAATTAATAATTAATTTTAATTAAATCATTATAATTAATTATAATTAGTTTTAATTAAAGTAGTTTTAATTAATACTCTTTTAATTATAGTTAATTATTATTTATTAATTATAATTATTTAAACTTAATTGATATTAATTAATTATAATTAATTGAAAGTTAATTATAATTAATCTTATCAGTTAATTATAATAATTATAGTTAATAATCTTAATTAATTATAATTAATCATAAAAGAAATAGAAATTTAATTATGCTTAATTAGTTTTAATTATAATTAATCATAGATTATTTTTTATTACTTAAATATAATTATAATTAATTATTTTTTATTATAATTAATTGTTATAAGATAATTATAATTCATTATAAATTAATTATAATTTTTATAATTGATTAATATTAATGATAATTAATAATTAATAATAATAATTAATTACGATTAATTATAATTAATTGTTATTAATTATTTTAATTATAATTAATTATTAATAAATTAGAATTTTATAATTAGTTGATACTAATTATAATTAATCATAATTAATTATTAATAATGATAATTAATTATGATTAATTTTTTTTTAAAAATTATGATTAAGTATTTTTAATTTAATTAATTGTTATTAATTATAATTAATTTATATTAATTATGATTAATTATTTAAATAAAAAGGTTGGAAATATTTCTCCCACCTCGATGTGCATGCTAACTCCATCGATGTCCCTCCGCGCATGTATAACTCCATGCTGCATTCGGCGTTTGTGTCTAGCCAGAAAAATCCCTATATGCGCTCTCATAGCATGATATGAGAAAACCCGGTGCGACGTATACTATGAGGCAGGTAAGCCTTATACACGCTCTTGTAGTGTGTTGGAGATGTCTCTAAGTACCTGCACACGCTCATATAACATGTCGAGGAAAGTCAACTGTGTGTTTTTTCTAATAGGTACTCTGAAGACCCATACCACTCTCGTAGCGTGGTGGGGGTTGAAGAAATCTGACTGTGGTGTCACCCGACACGTATCATACATGCTCCCGTAGTGTGGTGGGATGACCTAGTCTACCAAAAATTTTCCCTAAACTGGACAGACGTCTTGAGGCTGCCGAAATTTTCAGTGAAGCATGAGACTTCATTTGGACTTGATTTGAATGAAAATGGAAAAAAGAGAACTTCACTCGAATGCATATAACAAAGAACTCGAACTCAAACTCAAACAAATTATATAAACTTAAATTTGAATTCAAATGAACGATGATAAGGGACCTAAGTGAACTGCAAAAGACTTGGGCTTGTATACTGGACTTGAACTCAATGTCACCATAAGGAATATGACACGATGCTTAAATGAAACTATGATTTGTAAAAAATATATATTATTAATTGAATGCAAGTGAACAAATATAAAATTTGTGGAGGACAAAGAACTTGCAAGTATGAGCTACTTATAAGCAGCAATCGGTTTTCATACAAGGGGGTGAGTCAAAATGATTATAATAAACACAAAGATATACTACAAATGCAACACTTCGTAGTCAATACCAATATACAAGACATGTTCAAAGGAGTTATAATGAATACAAACCATCTGTAGCTCATATTAACTGATTGCAAAAAGCATTAGCCTTACTGAAAGTTACAATAAATAACATGCAAAGGACAATAACATACAGGTTATGAACATTGTAGTCTACCCATACTCAATGACAATCGATTGAGCTGCTTCCTCCTCAGCTCCTTCAGCTTCCTCATGCTCTGAGTGGAGACAAGTACTATGAAGAACGTGGAAGGAGCTGTTGGTGTAGAAGGCAAACTGAAAATTAGGTGGGGCATGATACTGAAGATTATACTTGGTTTTCAGGACATAGGCTACGATGTGTCCTAAGGCAAGGTTGGGCTTTCTTGGGTGCCTGGATCCCTAATGCTCGTGAGTTGCTCAATGTAGCGGAAAAGAAGATCAGTAGCATTGAATTCTCTATGGGACATGATATAGAAAGTGGTGATTGAATGGAGAGGAATGATGTGGACACGATCACTAGCTTTGAGAATAATAGAGGTACGAAGTACATGTTGGATTATCCTAACATCTTTGAGTAAGGTGCTAGACTCCCCAACATGATAGGAGACAAAAGTGTTTCTAAGAAGGTGATTGGCTGGAGCCTAGTCAAAATCGGGATCTTGAGACAAGATGTGAAGCTTATCTTCAGTAGTGAAAAGTTGGAGGAGTTCGTGGAAATCCTGGTATGTTATTTCTACTGGACGTCTGTTGACATAGGATTGCAAGGCAGTATAGGAAGAATTTATCCTAAGGCTAGAAAAGAATTCAAAGAGTAGTTCAGAATTGAAGGGGAAGGCGAGGGTAAGGATGAAAGTGAGAGAGGTGTTCTCAAAAAGATCAAGAACAAGATAAAAAAGCGTATGTGGATTGACAGTCCGGGACAAGGTGATGTCGGCTATCTTGTAAGGAAGATAGGCTGCTTGGTTAGCTACCTCAGTAAAACGAGAGTCAACAGTGGCCCTCAAAGAACTTCCATTCACCATTCTGGATCGCTTGCCACCCGCCATAAACAAGAGAATCAGAGAATTAGTGAGAGCACAGATGAATGGAGGAATTTGGGGTGAGAAAAAAATGTTTGAAAGTTGTTGTTTATAAAGAAACGGGCCGATCATCCAGGACGATTGCAGAATCGTCTAAGACGATCCGGTGCAATTATTACGTCCGGGATGATTGGTCAATTAGGCGGTTATATTGTCCATGACAATCAGATATCGTTCGAGACGATTAGACACAGGCGATCGTCCCGAGGAGTCAAGCCGAACGATCGTTGAAAAAGCAGATCATCGAAGTCGATTAGGTTGATCGTCCAGGACGATCAACAATAATAAATCGTGGATAGTCCAGGACGAACAGATGTATCGTCCAGGACGATCACCAATAATTGAGCAGAATTTCACAAGATCATCCAGGACGAAGAGGATCGTCTAGGCCGACCATAAATAATTGAAATAAAATACGATTAGATTGTCTGGGACGATAAGGGATCGTCTAGGATGATATTAATCAAATAAGTCATTATCAGCCGTTAGATAAAAGATGAAGGGTGGTGTGAGGATATCGTCTAGTATCGTCCATGACAATGTGATTAAAAATTGAAGATTTGGTGATGAATAGAGATGATCAGATAAGGCACAAAAACAAGAAAAAATAGTAAAAAATAAAAATAAAAATAAAAGCAACGAAAAAGACGATAAAAACGACAAAAAGAATGAAAACAAAATTTTTTTAATCAAAGCACGAATATGATAAATTTTCCATGTGATTGAATTAAAAATTTATAAGAATCGATGAGTTAACATTGTCGAAATCCGAAAAATAATAAAACAATCGATCCTGTTAACCTTAGCTCGGACTTCTTACAGGGCAAACTATCATTTGAAAACAAAGATCTAATCTCAAAAAAATCAATTGGATAAGAAAAAGAGATATGTTCAAAACTTGGTTCCAGAAAAATATGTTATAGAATAATATACCAAAGTAATTAGTCACAATCATGAAATTCAAAATCAAGTATTTGAAAATATCAAGTGACACATATATTCTTCTAAGATTTAAAGGTTTGAAAGAGAAAGAAACTTACTTTCTTATGGGCTCATTTTATGCCATTTGTCAATTGATTGGCGTACTTTGCGCATTTTTTAATTTTTAATACACTTTGTGTATATATATACATATATTTAGCGATCATTGCGCATCTTTTCAATTTTTCTTTTTTTTGAGCTCATTTTATGCTCTTGTCATTTTTGCAAGCTAGATCCCTTTCGAAACTTTAAATACTCTCAGTTGTGAGATACCTGTCATATGTTAAAGAAGAAAATCTCACTCTCTAATATAAGGAAGAGTAAATCACAAAGTAGAAATATATTCATATGATAAATGCAACAACAAGATTACGAAAGCTTGAAAGTGATTTAATGACTTTGAATATTATATATATAAGATAGTTTACTATAGCAGGATATAAAAGAACTTAATTGCAAAGTTCAGTTGTTAATTTGGGATAGACTTTTATTTAGAAAAGAAAATTACACCTCTAAAATAGGTTAGAGGAAGGGTAATAATCAACAATGTTTCTCCCTTTAACTATTTAGGAATGTCAAACATTGAGTACAAATTTTTAAAAACAAAAACATGACATAAAATATCATTTTAGCTTAGGACCAAAAAGAAAAAAAATCTTAAAGAAAAATAAGTTCATCAGAAATGAAAACACTACAAAATTACAAATAAAAATCCACACTCAAAATTTAAACAAAAGAAATAATAGAACATAACAACGAGCAATAGATTAGAAAACATATAAATCAGCAGGGGTGTCAATTTTTGACCCGACCCGAAACCCGACTTGGACTCGACCCGGAGAAATTCGGGTTCGAGTCAACCCATTTGTAAAATGGGTCGGGTTCGTGTTAGTAATTCTAATCCGTTTGTAAAATTGGGTCAAGTTTGGGTTGATCCGGAAACCAGAAACTAACTTGCCTTGACCCGTTGCAACATCTCGCATGAAATGAAACCTGTCTCGTCGCATCAAGACCCAGGCGCATCGTTGCGTCGCTGCATCTTTTCTCCGCGTCTGGTCGCGTCACGAGTGATTCCGATTCGAGCTGCCGGAAGGTGGGAATGGTCACCGGCTCACCACGTCTGCCAAGACCGAGTTAGTGGAGTCAGTGACTGGTCGCGCCAGCCGCCAGTACGTCACCGCGTCTACCAACAGTCGAACAAACTCGAACCGCGCGGGAAGGGTCACTCACCGCTTTTCTGCAGCTGTCCCGGCGTCCCGTGACTCACGCTTGCGCAGGTGTTGTCGCTGTCGCTGTCCGGCCTGTCCACGGTCCACCCCACAAGCACTGACGATGTCGCCGTCATGGTCTCGCCTGAAGATGTGTGCGTGATTTCTAGCTCACGGGTCGGGTCGGGTCAACCCGGTAACCATAACGGGTCGGGTCAGGGATGACAAACTCGACTCGTTTGCAAAAGTGGGTCGGGTTAGTGTCGACCCGTTTACGGCCGGTCAGATTGGGTTCGACCCGAACCCGACCTGTTGACCCGAATTGACACTCCTGCAAATCAAAATTTAGTAAGCAACAAGTTCATGCATTTATGTCAATCAAACCCAATTTGATCCTTAAGATGCTAAATGTGTCGTGAGCATCCATTATCCATGTACCACATGCTCTCATTATGCCTTGTGTGAGAGCACACTTACTAAATCATCAAACATGAGATCTAGGAATTCAAACACGTTTGAGTCATGGTTTAAAATTGCGCAATATGAGGCTCGCCTTGAGGCCCGCCTTTGCGCAATTCCAGTGAAAAGCGCCTTGAGGCTTACGCCTCAAGTTTTTTTATGAGGCTTGCGCCTCAACTTGGTTGAGGCCCGCCTTAAGGCGCGCCTCGCCTCATTGGCGTGAGGCTTACGCCTCACCCGATATATATTAAAACTTACATAAATCCTGAAGTAAAGCTGCAAACAAATCACACTTCGTGTACCCCCTAGTCGCAGCAACTTCCTCTCAACTTCCTTAACTTCTAATCCGTCTTCGTTTTTTAACATATTATTTGAGTATTATATAAAAATTTACTTTTAACATTTATTTACACTTAACACAATTTTTTTATTATAAGGCCACGCACTCAAAATGCCTTGAGGCTTACACCTCGCCTTAAAAAAAAAAAAAAAAGCCTTCAATACCTAATTGCACATTTTTAAACATGGTGATGACAATGCTGATGACTTATGAGTTCTTATGTGATATGTCATTGCTATTTATTTTTGGAATTATATGCTAATGAAAAGAATAGCGTGATTTGGGAAAGATGGAGTTTGAGTTGGACTATATTTCATGTTGTCTTATTTTTGGGATATTTTGATTTCACTTCATATCTTGTACATTTTTATTTTTATATATTATTTACCCATTAGTATATACAAAATTTATCATTTTATGTTTACGTAATTTTTTAATTTTGAGGCTTACGCCTCGCCTCACGAACGAAAAATGCCTCAATACCCGATTACGCAATTTTAAACATTGGTTTGAGTCCCTTCTTATGGAAAGAAGAATGCCATGCATGTGTGTTATGCTGTGAATCATGCAATTTGAGTCTCCACACCCAATGTGTACTACGGTGAACAGTACATATGTGTGAGATGTGTCATAGCTTGCTACATAAAAAACATCTAACACCACGAAAGGGGTTTACTAATCTATTCCAGTTATAGTGCCTCTTCCTAGGCTTCAAAACTTTTAGCTTTGGATCAGGATTGAAAAATTATTCAGGTGTGGGTGTAATCCTATTTTTCTCAAGTACATTCAATTCATCTTTAAACATCGAGTTAGCACTTTCTAAATCGGCGTTATCAACTTTCAAATAGTGCTCAATATGCTCAGATTCATCAATATATGTTTTAAAATCATTTTCAAGTGCAGTGTGGGATGCTTTCAATGAATCATGTTTAATGACCAACTCAGAATGCTTTTTATTTAACTCATCAAATAATGACATGTGATTGCTATTAATTGTAGAGTGATCTTTAAGTAAAATTTCATGCTCGTTTTACAAATTTAAAAAATTTAATTTCAGGCTAGCATGCAATTTCTTAAGTTTCCTATATGATGCATAAATTTGTTCAGAAACTTCAAAGTAATTGACTGTAGGTTAGCTCGCATACCTCTTCTTGGTCAGACTGACCAAGATGATCACCTTCCATCAAGCACAAGCTTGTTGTCTCCTCAGCTTCAGTCTCAGAGGAGTCAGATACAGAATCCGCCCAGAACGCCTTTTGGAACCTCTTCTTGTCCTTCATGAACTTGGGTTTCTCCTCACTCTTCTACTTGCTTGGGTGAGCCTTTAAGTGTAGGATAATCAGCTTTGATATATCCAGACTTCTTGCATTTAAAACAAATCATATCAGAAGAATTTTTAAAATTTTTGCTAACCTTTCCTTTGTTCCATTTCTGATGGTACTGGTGATTCTTCCTTATTAAGCTTTTGAATTGCCCAGTGATTAAGGCAACATCATCACTTTCAGACTCGGAAGAATTAGTATCCGTATCGTTAGCTTTTAGCGCCACAATTTTCTCCTTTTTCTCACCTGCATCAAGTTGTTTTGGTTCATTCTTTGCTCGTAAGCAATAAGTGACCTAAGTAAGTTATCAATAAAATAAGTATTTAAATTATTGGATTCAGTAATTGCAGTAATCTTAGCATCAAAAGAAGAAGACAAACATTTCAAAATTTTATTAACTTTTTTATAGTTAGTTAGCTCTCTTCCTAAGACATGCAGTGAGGTGACAATTTGAGTAAACATAATATACATGTCAGATATCGATTCAGTAGGTTTCATGCGAAAAAGTTCGTAGTCATGCAGTAAGATATTCAACCTAGATTGCTTAACTTTATTTGTTCATTCATAAGTAATACACAACTTATCCCATATTTCTTTACCAGTAGCATAAGTTGAGATACGCATGTAATCTTCCGATTTCAAAGCACAAAAAAATAGTTTTAAGTATTTTGCATTAAGTTGCGCTAGATCCCTATCATCAAATGTCCATTCAGTAAAAGGAAGTTTATTTTTTATGCCATTAATTTCACGAGTTGGTGAATATCCATCCTTAACAAGCATTCAAATGCGATATTTAATTGATTGTAAAAAGTGGACATGCCAGTTTTCCAAAAATCAAAAAGTATGTTATCAAACAAAGATGGTCGGGTAATAGAATATCCTTTCACAGTATTATGATTTCCGAAGTTAGCCATGGATCGAAATTTAAAAGTTTTCAAAAACTAGATTTTATGAATCCTGCTCTGATACAACTTGAAAGTTCGTTAGGGATGTTAAGCCCTTATGAACTAGCCTGAGACTAATCAAGAGGGGGGGAGATAAATTGGTGTTTTAAAAATTTCTTAAACCAATTATAAAGATCTTTTGAAATATTTTAAAATCACAAATCAAACAGTCATTCATCACAAGAATAAAGTGCAGAAATTAAATGCGGAAATGCAGTAAATAAGAATACAGAATTTTATAGTGGTTCGGTCGACTTGACTTACGTCCACTCCTCGGAGCCTCTCCTCTGGGTATTACACTAAACTCAGTGACTCTCCTTTTGCTCCCACAGCAAGGCGGAGAAGCATGTACAAACCTCCTTTCCACCGACTCCGGTAAGGCAGATAACCTGACTCCTTTCACTTTCTCCTGAAGCAGACAGAGAACCTATCTCATTTCCCTTCCTCCTTAAGCAGAGAGAGAACCTCGATCAATTGCTGAAGTAGACATCTCCAGAACCTCCAAGGAACTAGGGACGACAACCGGAGAAGACGACGCAGATTCTTGCTTGGAGCAACCTTCGTGAAACCCTCACAAACTCCCCCTTATAAGATCCTCTCTCTCCCCCTTTCTTTTCCTCTCCTCTTGGCTCTCTCAGTTTAGGACAACAGCAAAAGATCACTTCTTGAGTAAACAAGAGAGCTTATAAAGAAGAGCTTTAAATTTGCCCTAATTTATAATTAATTGTCTGATCGTCCTGTACGATCAGTACAAATGCAACTCAATCAGCCAGGACAATCTGGAGGAGGCTGGACGATTAGAAGGTTTGTTTGTTCTGATTGTCTAGGACGATACGACATCGTCCTGTACGAATAATACAAATCGTCGAATATCATCCAGACAATCGCTCTGTTCGGCCACACTTTACCTGTCTGGACGATGAAGAAATAACTGATCTTATAGGACGATTCCACAATCGTCCTGGACTATTATTTCAAAATGTTGAATATCGTCCAGAATACGCCCTGGATATATGTTTGGATGATTAAAAAATAACTGATCGTTCAGGATGATTTATGGATCGTCCTGTACGATTAGTTCAAAATATCAAGTATCATCCAGAACATCGCCCTGGTCGTCCAAGAAGAAATTAAGGTTTGTATAACTGATCGTCCTGGACGATATGATCATGCAAACAAATTTTAATTGCTTCCATAATTATCATATTAACTTATGCATAATTGTAATTAATCATCCAAGACATCATGATATCCAAAAATAAAACATACCTAAAAGATTTGGCGGCTGATTCTTTCTGATTTGAGCCTATCATCCAGGACGATGCTAATATCTTTTAGGACGATTTTATTAATTGTGGCTGATTTAATCATAATATTCTAATTAGGGTTTCTGTTTTTAACTGATCGTCCAAGAAGATTTGTGATCGTCCAGGAAGATTTGTGATCATCCAGGACGATCAAAAACAGAAAACTTTAAAAGCAGACAATTTTTTCTTGAGTTTGTGTGTACAAAGTTACTTAGCATAAGGACCAATTTTGTTATAATTTACTCAAGAAAAAGGAAAAGACCCTTGACGTACACTTATAGATTGACTCAGTCCTAATCTATCCAATCTTGAGCTGGCTTGATTTGCAATTTAATCTTGTGAACCTGAAACGTTAGTAGGCAAGACAGTCGTAGAAAAACATAAGTATCAGAAATATTTTCTATCATCAAAATTATAATTCATGAATTCAGATTCACAATAATTTTCCCAATACATGTTGTTGGAATGTAAGCCTCAACCTTCTATTGAAAACGATCAACTCAAACAAAATTAGATTTCTAAAATTTAAAGTCCAACATAGGATAATTTGAGCACCTCTGAATTTCCCTTAGAATCAAGTGCTCCTACTTCACCTTCTTTGGCTCTCATTCCAAAATTTGATTCTAAGTTGATCCATTCTTTCTTGAATTTCCTAAAGGTCAAAACATTTAAACTAGACTTTCATGGATTCTAAAAAAAAATTAAGCTTTAGCCAATGTCTAAAATGACTTTCCAAAGAAAAAAAATCACTGGTTTAATCAAAAGTTTTCTCAAACACTAAAGTTTGAGATGTAATTAACCATAGGGGCTTGCCCCTATGAACGTCTGTACCCCAGAAAGAAATAAATCTCATTCAACCAAACATTAAATGGGGGAATCTCTGTTAAAATTGTAAATTTTATCATTGAGTCTATAAAAAATGATTTCTTAACCTTCAGGGTAATATGTCATCATTCTTATGCTGTACTCAATCATAAAGTATGCAATCTGTTTGAGGACAACAAAATTCTCCAATAACAGGAGGAACGAGAAGCTGGCTCCAAGATATTTTGGCTCTTATGAGATATTAGAGAAAATTGGAGCAGCGACGAATCGTTTGAGGTTGCCCCCAACCACCACCACAGACCTAGTGTTTCATGTATCACAGTTGAGGAGAGTATGGGGGATCACATTGTGTTCAGAGGTGCCAGCGACATTAACTAAAGATTTGGAAGCGGTATTGGAATCCCTTGAGTTATAAGGGGTGCACTAAGGGGAGGGAGGGATCAAAGAAGTGTTGATCAAGTGGAGGAACCTTCCCGATTATGATGCTACATGGGAGACTTATGAGAGGGTGCAACATCAATTCCTGCCCCCCTTGGGGTTGGGTCATGATGTAAGCAAACTAGAGAGAAAAGCCAAGTTGGAGAACACAAGGAGAAAATAAAATCAAACTCGATTCACTATAGCTTGCAAACAACCAAACAAACATTCAGATAAATAAAAGTAAAGTCAAACGAAATAAAATAATAACATAAAAACGCTATCCTCAGAACAACCGACTAGCGGCTTCCTCACATGCAACGAGAGTAGAAAAATATATGAAAATTGTGCTTAGGCTTGCAAACCGAGGGTCCACCACTGCAAAAGGGTCCAACATCCTACCAAACTCCTCCAGCAAATGTCTCCAAATTTCAGCCAACAAACAACTTCCAAGAGCTCAAGAAGAAGGATACAGGTGGAGTGGAACTTATGTAGAGAAGAAGAGGTTAGAAGCCAAGACGAAATAGAGAAGAGGAAAGGGGGTGGAACAAGCTCTCAAGCTTTTCCAAGAGAAGAAACCCTCAGGTTTTTAAGCAACTTATCTCAAGATAATAGTGGAACTTATGTAGAGAAGAAGAGGTTAGAAGCCAAGACGAAATAGAGAAGAGGAAAGGGGGTGGAACAAGCTCTCAAGCTTTTCCAAGAGAAGAAACCCTCAGGTTTTTAAGCAACTTATCTCAAGATAATCAACCACCTTTCAAGCCTCAAATCAGCCCCTATATATAGGAAGAAAGGGGGAAACCAAACAACCACCCACCTCTATTCAAACCAATGAAAAAGAGGGAAATAAAAGGCCAAGAGACATTCCAAACAGCAGCTGAAAAGACATCCCAAATACCAGCCAAATTCATTCCAATCCAGCTTATAAGGGGCGGAACCAGCAGAAACCGAAGAGGCCAGGAAAAGCGGGGCGGAACCCCAACAGGCTTTTCACAGGAACAACAACAGCCAGGGGAAAACCGAGAAGACAAAGGGGAAGGGAAGGGACACAAGTCCACTTCACAATAATGAGCTAAATATAGAATAATACCTTTTTGATTTTATATTTATTCCTCCAATTATTGAGCTAAACTTCAGCTCAAGCATTAATGAGCTAACACCAAGTAGAACCCACTTTTTAAGCTCAACATCAAGCAACCAATGTCCAGCCCGTGAACAGCCAAGGCCCCAAACCGAGAACAACAAGCAGCCCAAGGACAAGAAGGATCCAAATGCAAGCAAACCCAAGGCTTGCCATGCCCAAGCACTTCCTACCATGATCATTGGATGCTCTCCATCATTGGATAGCTTAAAAAAAAACATAAAACACAACTAATATTGTTCAAAATACATCAAAACAAAATAGACTAAAAACATGAATGCATCAGGAAAACAAAAGATGATAAGGCCCACATCTTAGGGAAAAGAGGGGGGGGGGGGGGGCTGTTTTGAGTTAATTTTATGTTTGCTTTAAGTAGAAGTTTGTATTAAGGTTAGGACATCATGTTTGTTTGCTGAAATTGCTTTGTGTAGTTTTGTCGTTTTGGTCTCTAGCGGCGTTTAGAGATTTGGGAGAGAACGATCCTCCTCTCAAATTAAAGATCAATTGTATCTCGGTATTTTCCTTCCGTTTCTTCTATTATTGCAAGTTTTTTTTGCTGTTTTGCTTGATTTGTTTGGAATATCGTGATGAAAGATCGCTGAAATCTCAATATTGGCATGAAACACCAGTGCCTACAACTGTTTCCTATCACAATTATCATACTTAATTCATGCAAATAAGAAAGTCTTGATTGATTGAACTTTGAATGAATTGGATAAATAGTGCAGGCATGATGAATTGATCTCTTTATTAGTTGAAGATGCACCAATAAGGCTAGTAGGTAGATTCAATATGAAGGCATAGACAGGCGATACTAGAATTTATTGGAAGGTTCACAAGATGCAAATAATTTTTGGAAGAATATCTTAAGAGATTGAGAAGACTCAAATTATCAGGATAGATTTCATTTCTAGTTAATTAAGCAAAAAATAATTTTTGTTTTTATTTTGTTAGTTTTCCTAGGCATATAGTAAGTTGTGCCTATATAAATGCACCAAATTGCATTTCAAGAGAAGAGAAGGTATTTGGTCAGATTTTGGCGGAAACCCTAATTTGTTATATATATATATATATATTTCCTTTTGTGTAGTCATTCTAAAACTAGTGTATGTTCGAAGAAACTTTATTTGTAGTGATTCTAGGAAATCCTATCCTTTTATATATTAAAGATAACTTTATTAGGAGTTGTTAAGATAGATTGGTGTAAACTAGCGATAATACCCCATATAACACGGAACACCAATAAATGAAGAAAATGATTTTAGATAAGGCTGATATTGATGATAATGCGCAATAGCCTTCCTATGTTTTTTGCGAAGTTTGAGTAAAGAATAGTCAATTTTCATTTATTTATTTTCTTTAGTGGTATATATCATTTATGATATTCAGCTACTTACCAACTAAACTATGATTTAATAGATTCACTAGGAGAGAATTTGTCCTCACAGAGGCTATTATTTTGCACTAGCTGGTCCTCTTGTCCTATCCATTCATTGATAGAAAGGATGTGTAATTTTACAAATAATTTGAATATCTACCATTATTGTCATTATTCTAAATGTATATTATTTCTTTATGTATTTTTATTTTTGGTTTTTTAGACTATTTCGCAAGTTTGTTTTTGGAGCTGCGGATGAAATTGAGTTGAAGTTTGTGAACAGGTATATTTATCAACTTCAACGATATTGACATGGTTTAAAAAATTATGTTATTAACTATCTTTTTGTATTTTATAATCTTCTTTTGATATTGAGTGTGAATGCTATATTTCTTTCTTTGGCCAGGAGAAATTATGAGGATCTAAATCTACTCAGTATAATACTAAACCAAGAAATCAAAAGGTTGGCAACACAGGTACATTTCTCTCGTTAATGATTAATGTTTTGAAAGGTTATTTTCACTCTTTGGGGCTTGCTTTGGTATGGGGTGAGGAGAGCAGGGAGTGTGTTGATAGAGGGAGGGTATGGGGGGGGGGGTGTCTTGTCCCCAAATTGTTAAAAACGGGCCTTTGAAGTGAAGCACTGCAAAGCAGAGTTGTAATGTTTGGTTATCTGATGACATGTGTTTTTTGTGTAAAGCACATGCGTGGTAGCGCTGTGCGCTTTGAAGCAGAGCATATGCGAATGAGAGTGTTTCAGGAACTCATAGTATGAAGTGCATAACATTTACGAATGAGAGCAGTTTAAGAACTCACAGTATGCCTCATTTGTTCCGTCTCTCGCTAGTTCACTCAATTGCTGGTTACCTCGAAGTAGAAAAAGTATCGCCGATTCACATGAATGCAAAGGTCACAGTTGAAGCATGACTTTGGTCTTTTAGTTTCTCCATTTTCCTCTCGATCTTTAGGTATTCCTCCATTTTTTTCCTCAATCTCTTGCTCATGTAGATGTAGCACTCAACTCTCAGTCTCTCTGTTTTCTCCTCACCACTTCACTTCCCTCATGCAGAGGACCCAATTAATTGAGTTTAGCTCTAGATCTCACGAGTTATTCTTGATTTTTTATTTTCAACTATTCTTTCTTTTCTTAAATCCTTAATATATTTCATTCTACCTCTTTAGTCTTTTGTATCGATTAATTCTTTGACTTCTATCTGATTTATATTTTATTATTATTATTGCAGGATTGATTATATTTACTGAAATTATTTCTAGATGTGGGTTATGTTTGACTATTTAAATTATAGTTATAATTTTTAATTTCTCTTGGATTTTCAATTAGCATATCAATTCTTCTTGGGTGTAATTTATGTGCTCATTTCAATGCAATTATCGCTAGTTTTTATGGCATTTATTGTGGCATAATGGGAATTTCAACTATTAGAAAAGCGCCTCATTTGTTACCCATGGTAAGGAATGTTGTCTGTCAGTTCAATTAGCTCGCTTATTAAATTTAGCAAGTAATGTCTGCCTTTAGTTCATTTTGTGCATCGATTGGATCAATTAGCTACGATGATCTAGCTTGTACTCTGAAAAGATACACCACTGTAGACTTATAGAAGGGGGTTATATCTAACAGAAGGAATCTCTTTTTCACTCTTAATGCTTTCTTGTAGCTCTTTTCATCTTTTGAGAAGTCTGTTATTGTGGGCTCCGAAAATTCGGCCCCGGCCTCCGCTCGCTATTCTTTTTATTCGGCGAGGGAGTTTTAACTGAGTAAGTTCCGGGGTAAATTTTGGAAGGCAGATGGGTTTGTAGATAAGACACTACCCAGAGATTTCGCCCTCATTTTGCGAGGACTTTATGATCTGAGTTCTGGTTTCCTATAGGCGCAAGCCCCTATAGTTAATTACCCCTCCCGATCACGAGAGAGAACTTTCGATTA
>NW_021319260.1:151895-157352 GCF_001605985.2 Dendrobium catenatum | reverse complement strand
TTATTATAATTAATTAAAATTAATAATAATTAATTATAATTTAAGAATAATTAAATATAATTATAATAATTAACCATATTTAATTATAAAATGATGATAATTAATTTAAATTAAAATTTAATTATAATTAATTTTAATAAATTATGATTAATTATTATCACTAATAATTAATCATAATAATTATAAATTAATTATAATAATTATCCATTAATTTCTTTCATTTAAAAAAATGAGATCTTCCTTGCAAAAAAAAAATTCTTCTACATCCACATTTTTTAGATCTATGCTTCATTATTATTTTGGATTCATGCTGGTAGGTCTACTATCGAAGTTATAAATTTATTAAGAGATTTGATGGAGAAGTCAAAAAATGAGATCTTCCTTGCAAAAAAAAAATTCTTCTACATCCACATTTTTTAGATCTATGCTTCATTATTATTTTGGATTCATGCTGGTAGGTCTACTATCGAAGTTATAAATTTATTAAGAGATTTGATGGAGAAGTCTAGAGAGAATAAAGAGGATCTACATATGATATTTATTGATTTAGAGAAAGCATATAATAAAATTTCAAGAGAAGTGCTCTGGAGAGTTCTAGAAAAGAAAGGAATTAATAATGTTTATATTCAAATTATTAAGTGATTTGACCAAGCATTTTCCTATTTCAGTTGAATTACATCAAGCATCAACTTTAAGCTCATATCTGTTTGCTTTAGTCATAGATGTTCTTACTAGACACTTGCAAGAGGATGTACCCAGTTGTATGTTTTTTTTAATGATATTATATTCTTGTTGATAAGACTAGAGAGGAAGTTGAAGGGAAACTTGAGTTATGAAGGTCAACCTTAGAGTCTGAAGGCTTTCATTTGAGTAGGTCTAAAATCAAATACATGGAGTGTAATTTTAGTAGTAATAGTTCTAGTGGGGGGATTGTAACTTTGGGCAATCAAGTCATTAATAAAAGTACGTGTTTTAGATATCTTGGGTCTATTGTTTAAAGTGATGGTGAAATAAATGGAGAAAATATTAGTAGAATTCTTGTTGGATGATTAAAGAGGAATGTATCCGGCATGTTGTGTGATAGAAAATACCCCTCAAACTTAAGGGAAAATTCTATAAGATGGTGGTGAGACCTGCAATGCTTTATGGCGCATAATGTTGCCCATTAAAAGAGAAGCATAAAATTAAGTTAAGTATTGTAGAGATGAGAGCTCAGGTGGATGCGTGACTTCACTCTTATTGACAGAATGTAAAATGAGTATGTATGTGAAAAGATAGGATTAGCTCCAGTGGTAGATAAAAAGATTAGAGAGAGTTGCTTTAGATGTTTTTTTTTTATAAAACATTGACCTTCCGATGACCTAATTAGGAGAGTAGATGCTTTAGATTCTGCCTCTGTTAAAGAAGGATTTGATTAGAAAATGACCAAAATGGTCCCTTGATTTGTTATGAATGATCAAAATAGTTCCAGCTATATCAAAAAATCATTGTGATTCTTCAATTCCTTAAATTTTTAAAAATTTGAGGACCAAAATGATTATTTAATATAGTTGAAGATGATTTTGATCATTCTTAAAGAGTTAGGGGACTATTTTGATCTTTTTCTCGTTAGAAAATATTAGAAATGGCCTTTTTCTATTAGATTTAAATGAGATTTGACTCATAATAGGACAATGAAGGCAAAGGATTTATGTAGCCAACACCACGTAGTCGGATAAAGGCTTTGATATTATTATATGTTTCATTACTCCTCACATAACATCATTATATAACTTAATTGTTTGATTTCTCTGTATTTTTTTTATCGTTCCATTTGTTCTTAGATATTAACTTGTTTAATATTCTATTAAAAAGATTTGTTGCCCGAACCATTGAAATACCACAAAAAGCACTGCAAATCTGAATATGTACCTCGAATATCCACTACGTTTTTGGCAGGTTATTAGAGTTAAATGGTCATTACATGCGAGGGAGGAGATCGTCTTTGAGCTTCTGCAGCACTTGAGGGGAACAGCCACAAGAAGTCTACTGGAAGGAATCAGAAAGAGCACACGAGAAATGCTAGAGGAGCAGGAAGCAGTGCGTGGGCGGCTCTTCACCATTCAAGATGTTCTTCAAAGCACAGTTCGTGCATGGTTGCAGGTACTAATGGACATACATGCAAGGAAGGTTTAGCTTTCTACATCTAATGTCACCCAATCTTTAAACTTGCATTAAATTTGTCATTCAGGATAAAAGTCTGAGAATCACTCATAATCTGGGGATTTTTGGCGGTTGTGGACTGATTCTCTCTATAATAACTGGCCTATTTGGGATCAATGTGGATGGAATCCCCGGGGCTGAGAATACTCCATATGCATTTGCACTATTTTCTGGAGTTCTCTTCTTCATCGGATTCATATTAATTGGGCTTGGTATGCTCTATCTCGGGTTAAAGAAGCTCACAACTGAAGAGCAGGTCAACGTTAGAAAGCTTGAGCTGCAGCAGCTGGTTTCCATGTTCAAACATGATGCGGAGACACATGCGAAGGTTCGAGAAGGTGTCTCAAGGCATAACTTGCCACCAACTGCTGCAGATATGTTAAACGGTGCTGACTACATTCTTATTACCTGAGCACTGTACTGGAGCTACCAACAAGTAGCAGAAGAGGATCTCAGTCATCTGCTATAGAGTGTAGCAGCTTGTGACATTTTCTCATCCTTACGAGAAAGTGATGAATATTCAAGTCTCCTCAAAAGATCCGAGTCTCCTGTTGAGTATCATCTCTTGCTAGAAATGGCTACAAGATCGCAACTATTTCTGTGCTGATGGTCTTCATTTCTTGTTAATTTGCTCTGAATAAAAGCAATGAAAAAAATGACAATCGATTGCAGTTATCAGCAGCTTTGGATTTCGTTTGGGGCGGCTTTCTTAATGCTTTCTAAAGCATCTTTCTAATACAATAATTTATAGTTCAAAAAATTTTTGTACTGAAAAGCTGCTTTAAAAAACAGTAAAAAAGTCGTCCCAAACGAAGCCTTAGCTTAATGCTGTAATGTTGGTTATAGTCACATCCATTGTAAGATTTTATAAATCTTTCAATGAACAATGCTTCTTGTACCGCTAAAATTAACATGCATGTTAACTTATTTGGTTGTGGTGCATGCATAAGAGAATCATGGAGTGATGGGTTGGTGGGTTTATGTATTTTTACATAATGTATAATACAGAAGTCTTGTAAAAATGTGTTAACTTATTGGATGGAAAGAGCATTTCCTATTTCGAAGTTCTGATTGGGTTGTAGTAAGTATTTGAATTTGTGATCTTATTTATTGCTCATGGCATTCACTATTTTTCAGATTGGTGGCAAATTGGACAGTATAATTCCACTGGACTGCAACGAAAGGGCTGTTTAGGTTGATCAACCAAAGGCCAACTGGCTTAGAAAGGTGCCATTTACTTTATCTCTGTCATGATATCACATAGGACCTGAGGTAAGCCCATCAAATTAAGAGCATACATCTTTGTTAGGTAAATGCTTAAAAGAGAGAAGTTAGAAGGTTCTGCTGTCCTTTATATGACATCTTTTAGGTTAATTTAATCTTTGCATCCTTACCTGGCCTGCCATTTCTATCTCCATCTCCTCGTATGGGGCCTTGAACTTGGAAAATTTATTCTATTCAGAATTCAGGCCCCAATGAAAATGCCCCACATCTGGTATCGGGCTTATACCGAGCAGTACTTGGTACCGCTCGGTATCTGAGCTTAAATCGAACGGTTCTCCCGTTCGGTGTCCGCACAGAATAATCTGTCTTCAACTTGAAGGTTTCAAGTAGGGTTAATTTTGGTATGGTTGGATCCTTCTGACACTACTTTACCTTCATAAATATATGTAACTATTCCCATTTCACCACTTTTTAAGCTATGATGTAATAGAAACAGATGATTCAATTAGATATAATTCTCATCACACTCATCCTATAGGATATACTTGAATTTAATTCTATTATTTTAATCTTTTTTTTTTTATTCTTTAATATTGACATACATTTATCCATTATTTCATAATTATGTACATCAATGATAAAACATGATGAATGTCACATACTCATTTATGCATCATATGTCATTTTATAATCTTAATCTTAATTTTCATTAGGATTAATATAAAGATATGAATCAATAAACATATGCAATGCATACTATTCGTTAAGCCTTTTTAATGTTATTTGGATGTCTTTACTATAGAAATTTATATGCAATCATAGTATGCTAGGGAAATCATAACATGTGCATACTTTATAGTCCTAAACCCATACAATTTGACAATTTCTTTAATATATAATTTTGCTAATTTTTTTCCATTGAATTCATTTGCTTGATAGGAAATATTGAGTGGACTTAATTATTTTTACAATTATCACCTAAATGCAATCAAGACCTTGTATAGATATAAGAAATTTCATAAGAAAATCCATTGCAATTTCGCCTCCATTCTGAGATTGGTGATGGCTATAATAAGTTCACTTGATTTCTGATGTTCAGCCTTTCAATTTGATATGTTTCACACTTGAATGCGTATTCGGCTGGTTTATTCTTCGTGATTGTATACCAAAATACTAACTTCAAATCCTTATACATTTTTATACTTGGATGAATGACATATCTTAAGTGATGAACTTCTTGCAAAATCTCCTTCAATTAAGAATCACTAGGTATACATAGATATAATGTACTTTTAATAGTACCCTCTTCATCAATAGTGACTTCTTGCTTCCTTCTTGATTGAACTTGCTCCACTAGCTTCTAATATTCATTGATAGTTTTTTGAACTTTTTGGTTTTTTTCTATCAAAGTTAGCTTTATACTTGAGTGATACAACACATTTGTATAACTAAATCTTTTGACTTCTAATTGCAAAGATTTCATTTCTTTAATCAATTCATGCTTTTGAGTAATCATTTAGCTTGCAATATTTTGTTAACTTTTGGCTTAAAGCATGAGCTACCATATTTGTTATTTCGAGATAATATTAAATATTAAGATCAAAATCTTTCACCAACTCAAGACATTGTTCGCCTCAAATTTAGCTCCTTTTTTATGCAAAGATGTTTTGAAACTTTGATCAACAAATATTTTAAAATTTTTACATATAATTGATTTTTTCTTAGTAGATCCAATATCATTCTTAAATGAACAGCTTAATCTTCATCAATTTTAAAATATTTCAAAATATTATTAATGAATATAATCACAAGTTATCTATATATGGTTAAAAATTTTTAATTTATCTATTCAATAAAAATAGCTAGTGTGATCATCAACCCAAATTGTATCACCAAGAGCTCAAAATAGCCATACTTAGTTCCAAAAGATGTCATTGTGATATCTACTTTTTTTTTTTATAAACTCAAATTTGATGATATTCCAATCTTAAATCAATTCTAGAGAATACTTTAGCCCCTTTTAAATGATAA
>NW_021319260.1:98979-151885 GCF_001605985.2 Dendrobium catenatum | reverse complement strand
TCAATTTCTAGAGAATACTTTAGCCCCTTTTAAATGATAAAATAAAATATTAATTCTTGGTAATGGGTATTTGGTCATAATTGTTAATCTATTCAATTGTTGGTAATTGATATGTGCAATATGATAAATCCATTTTTCTTCTAAGCTGGAAGTACTGGTGCACTCCAAGGAGATTTACTTGATTTGATAAATTCTTTATTGGTTAATTTTTATAATTGACCTTTTGATTCTTGAAGCTATTTAGGAGCACTTTTATAAGGGATCTTAAATATAGTGATGCCCTTGATTAAGGCTTCGTTTGGGACAGCTTTTTTACTGCTTCTGAACAGCTTTCTAGTATAAAATTTTGTAATTTTTTATTAAGAAGCTGTTATAAGAAACAGGGAAGGAAGCCGCCTCCCTACGAAGCCTAAGTTTAATTTCAAGCTCCACTTCTCTTTCATATGGCAATCCTAGTAGTTACTCTGGGAATTCAACTGTAATTGAAATATTTTTTAATTCCTGAACATCTTTAATTGATACTTAAAATTTTGACTAAGAATTCCAACTTAATTATATTTTATTGGCCAATCCATTCTCATAATGAACATTAAAGTCATCAAGCTGGCTAAGATGACTATCCATTATTCTTATTGTACTCCTTATTTATTTTTATATATATATATTATATGATAAGTCACTCCAAACTCAACCAACTGATAAATCCTCCAATTATTTTTTATATATAATATATAATAAGCACTCCAAACTCAACCAACTGAATAAATCCTCCAATTATGTTGGCCTGCAACTATATAATAATCATATCCAGAATCAAATCTCATTTTTAACTCTATTTCTAAAATTCCTTATGCTTCTATTATAATTCACAATTCAAATATTGTTTTGATACAAATTCTATCACACCCAATTTCCCACTTTTTTCAAGTGATTATGTAGTATAACATGAGTAAACAATCTAGTCAAACGCAACTCATATCACACCCATCTTGATATAACTCGTTAGAATCGAATAAATGAAAATAGTCTAAGCTTAATCATCTCAAAGAAACTTAACAATCATCTAATATATACATCATATTATAAGGTGTCCAATTTCCGTTATGGTTGGGTTCGGGTCAAACCCGAAATTACCCGGCACTATTCGGGCAACCCGAACATGACCCATTTTTCAAACGGGTCAGCTTCGGGCTGGGTGTAACCCACCAACCCGAATGAATCGGGATGAACAAAAAATAGCTAGTTTTTTGGTCAAAAAAAGGCTCAATCTCAACTTTTGGGTAAAAAACGGGTCAATCTCGGGTTGTCGGTGGTAAAAAAAATGAAATTTTGGTAAAAACAGTGTTAATTTCGGGTTAACTGGTATTGTTGAACCCAAACCCAACCCGTTTCGGTTTGGGGTCAAACCCAAGCGAAATTTTCATGTTGGTTTCGGGTCGGGTCCAATATTGACCCCTACATCATAAGCATTGAAATGAAAGCATATATAAAATAATTAATCAAGTTTATAGCTTCCTAAAATAGCTTTTTAAAATAATTATTACTACCCAAACTATTAATTTACATCATCATCAAAAAGAGCTTTATAATATCACTCTCTGCCCCTTCCCTTTTCCTAAATTCATGTATATAATAAAATGAACATAAAGCTAACGAGGCAAACAATTATGCCATATAGTTGAAAGATACAAAAAAAAGAATATATAAAAGAACAAAAATGAAATAAAATAATAAATAAAAAAAACATAAAACAAGAAAAGAATATAAAAAATTCATGCCATCATGTGGTAAAAAGAAGTATTTATATATTGAAGTATATAATAGTTCAGTATAGTAGATGTTGGGTTAATGCATGAGTTATTAATTAACATAATAATGATCAATGATAGTAAGTTGATTATAAAGAAAATCATAATCCATAAACAAGTTTAGTTTATACTTCTCCAATAAGATTCTTACACAGTATTTTCTCTTCCTTTTCAAAGACCTCACTATAAGTTTTGATTTAGATGCTAACCCTCTCCATTTATATAGATCATTTATAATCAAAATCAATCATAATTCTTTTAAATTAAGAAATAGAGTCCTTTTCTTTCGACTTACCTAGCCAACCCTTATAATCTTACCTCCAATATGCACAAAAATATCTTGAATACTTCTTAGTCTAGTCACTGTGTGACAGTTTTGATTTTGCTAAGATAAAGTAGATGGTTATTCTTGTACACATATCATATAATATTATTAAATAATATTTATTTTTATTAATGAGATATGATCTCGAATTGTGAATTAATGTATTATATTAGACAATATAAACAACCTATCAAATACATTTATTATCAAAGTGAAAGAGAATTTTCAATCATGCAATTCTAAATTGCAAGTCATCCTCATTATAAAATCATATTAATGTAAATGGTCAAGATTACAAATATGTGATTCCCCTGCTAATGGAAAATGGTTTTCCCTTAAAACTCGGTTTCTTGAATGGTAAACCTCAATCTAAGTCATTTAAATATGTATTAGTTGAATAATCTTCATCCAGTTTTCCTGTTCTCAAAGCTTCTACCCACAAGGTTTTCCTTATCTTTGGATTTCTGAGGAGGAGATCCAAGCCTAGCGGGACCTTTCGAGTTTTCTCTTAGTAAATTTTTGATTCGTCAACCTCTTGGATGATATTCAGAAGTTTTCTTACCTAAAACTATTTAGTAAGTTTATGCTACCATTCAGATCTAAGACATGTCTGATCAAATTATCAAATGATTTGGATTACAGTTGTATTTAGCTCTCTCTTTTTTTTTCTATCAAAGTTAGCTTTATACTTGAGTGATACAACAAATTTGTATCACTAAATCTTTTGACTTCTAATTACAAAGATTTCATTTCTTTAATCAATTCATGCTTTTGAGTAATCATTTAGCTTGCAATATTTGTTAACTTTTGACTTAAAGCATGAGCTACCATTTTTGTTATTTCGAGATAATATTAAATATTAAGATCAAAATCTTTCACCAACTCAAGACATTATTTCGCCTCAAATTTAACTCTTTTTTTATGCAAAGATGTTTCGAAACTTTGATCAACAAATATTTTAAAAATTTTACATATGATTGATTTTTTCTTAATAGCTCCAATATTATTCTTAAATGTACAGCTTAAGCTTCATCAATTTTAAAATATTTCAAAATATTATTAATGAATATAATCACAAGTTATCTGTATATGGTTTAAAATTTTAATTTATCTATTCTATAGAAATAGCTAGTGTGTTCATCAACCCAAATTGTATCACCAAGAGCTCAAAATAGCCATACTTAGTTCCAAAAGATGTCATTGTAATATCTACTTTTTTTTATAACTCAAATTTGATGATATTCCAATCTTAAATCATTTCTAGAGAATACTTTAGCCCATTTTAAATCATCAAATAAATTATTAATTCTTTGTAATAAGTATTTAGTCATAATTGTTAATCTATTTATTTGTTGGTACTTGATTTGTGCAATATGATAAATCCATTTTTCTTCTTAGCGGGAAGTATGTATTGGTGCACTCCAAGGAGAATTACTTGATTTAAAAAATTCTTATTGATTAATTCTTATAATTGACCTTTTGATTCTTGAAGCTATTTAGGAGCATTTTTATAAGGGAATCTAAATATAGTTGATGTTCCTGATTAAGGTTTTGTTTGGGACGGTTTTTTTACTGTTTTCTAAAACGGAGTTTTAATACAAAAATAAAAAAATTTGTACTAAAACTCCGTTTTAGAAAACTCCGTTTTAGAAAGCAATGAAAAAGCCGTCCCAAATGAAGCCTAAGTTTAATTTCAAGCTCCACTTCTCTTTCAGATGGCAATCCTAGTAGTTACTATGGGATTTCATCAGGAAATTCAACTATAACTAAAATATCTTTTAATTCCTGAACATCTTTAATTAATACTTAAACTTTTGGCTATGAATTCCAACTTAATTATATTTTATTGCCCAATCCATTCTCATAATGACATTAAAGTCATCAAGCTGGCTAAGATGACTATCCATTCATGCCTTACTGTACTTCTTTCAATATATATATTGGCCAACTGAATAAATTCCTCAAATTATATTGGCCTACATCTATATAATAATCATATCCAGAATCAATCTCATTTTTAACTCTATTTCTAAATCCAATTATGCTTCTATTATAATTCACAATTCAAATATTGTTTTGATACCAAATTCTATCACACCCAATTTCCCACTTTTTTCAAGTGATTATGTAGTATAACATGAGTGACATAACATGAGTAAACAATCTAGTCAAACGCACCTCTTATCACACCCATCTTGATATAACTCGTTAGAATCGAATAAATGAAAATGGTTTAGCTTAATCATCTCAAAGAAACTTAACAATCATCTAATATATACATCATAATAGGGGTGTCAATTTTGGGTCATGGGTCGGGTTCAGGTCGAACCCGAAATTGATCCGGCACTATTCGGGTCAACCCGAACACGACCCATTTTTGCAAACGGGTCAGTTTTCCGGACCCGAACCCGTCCAGCTTCGGGTCTGGGTCAACCCAACCCAACCCGAATGAATCGGGATGAACAAAAAATAGCTAGTTTTTTGGTCCAAAAATGGCTCAATTTCAGCTTTTTGGGTAAAAAACGGGTCAATCTCGAGTTGTCGGGTAAAAAAAAATGAATTTTTGGGTAAAAAAATGGGTCAATTTCAGGTTAACGGGTTTTATTGTTGAACCCAAACCCAACCCGTTTCGGTTTGGGGTCAACCCAAACGCGAAATTTTCATGTTGGGTTTTCGGGTCGGGTCCAATATTGACACCCCTACATCATAAGCATTGAAATGAAAGCATATATAAAATAATTAATTCAAGTATATAGCTTCTAAAATAGCTTTTAAAATAAATTTATTACTACCCAAACTATTTAATTTACATCATCATCAAAAAGAGCTTTTATAATATCACTCCTTCTGCCCCTTCCCTTTTCCTAAATTCATGGTATAATAATAAATGAACTATAAGCTAATCGAGGCAAACAATTATGCCATATAGTTGAAAGATACAAAAAAAGAATATATAAAAGAACAAAAATGAAATAAATAATAATAAAAAAAACATAAAACAAGAAAAGAATATAAAATATCATGCTCATCATGTGTGTAAAAAGAAGTATTTTATATTGAATTATATAATTAGCTCAGTATAGTAGATGTTGGGTTAATGCATGAGTTATTAATTAACTATAATAATGATCAATGATAGTAAGTTGAGTTATAAAGAAAATCTAATCCATAAACAAGTTTAGTTTATACTTCTCCAATAAGATTCTTACACAGTATTTTCTCTTCCTTTTCAAAGACCTCACTATAAGTTTTTGATTTAGATGCTAACCCTCTCCATTTATATAGATCATTTCTAATCAAAATTCAATCATAATTTCTTTTAAATTAAGGAAATAGAGTCCTTTTCGTTTCGAACTTGACCTAGCTACAACCCTTGTAATCTTACATCCAATATGACAAAAAATATCTTGAATACTTCTTAGTCTAGTCACTGTGTGACAGTTTTGAATTTGCTAAGATAAAGTAGATGGTTATTCTTGGTACACATATCATATAATATTATTAAATATATTTTATTTTTATTAATGCAAATATATGATCTCGAATTGTGAATTAATGTATTATCATTTAGACAATAATAACAACCTATCAAATACATTTATTATCAAAGTGAAAGAATTTTTCAATCATGCAATTCTAAATTGCAAGTCATCATCGTATAAAATCATATTAATGTGAATGGTCAAAGTATTATAAATATGTGATTCCCCTTCTAATGGAAAACGATTTTCCCCTTAGAACTCAGTTTCTTGAATGGTAAACCTCAATCTAAGTTATTTAAATATGTATTAGTTGGATTCATCAACCCTCTTTGGATGATATTTAGAAGTTTTTCTTTAACCTTAAATTATTCTATGAGTTTTTTGTTACCATTCAGGATTTGAGACATGTTATGATCAAATTATCAAATGATTTGGATTACAATTGTATTTTTGCTAGGTGATCTTACTTTGTTTACAACTATTTTATGAAACTATTAAAATGATTGCCTATGTTTGATTTGTCGGAGGAATCTCTGATTCTTCTAGTTTAGATATTGTTTCATGAGCTTTGTCTCCATCTGTTCTTTAACCGCATCTTATTTGGTTTAGGGTTCTTATTTGGTCATCATTTGCAAATAGATAATGCTGCGATAACTGGTTTTAGACCTTTAGTTGCTCGAATTTTAGTTGAGTTGGACATCATTAAGAATTATCTTGATTCTGTTTGTCTTTGTCCTGAAAAAATATGGATATGTTCAAAAAAATTATTTTAAATGATTTTCCTTCATTTTATGAGCATTGCAAATGTATTGGGCAAGTTAAAATTGAATGTTATCATTTACAGCCTCCTCTGAGGAAAGATCACATGAATGATAGAACCAAAGTTAAATGAGTCTACGAAGGTAAAGAGAAGGATATTATGGTGGAAACTAATCTTATTAATCCTTAGTTGGATCCAATCTCTTGATCCAGTCTAAATGGATTGAAATTAAATGTTGATCTTCCTATTATGCCTAAGGATACTTTTGCTAAACAAGATAATAGGATTGATAATGATATTGAAGTTTCATCTACCTGCCTAGAAAATAAAGCTATTAATAAGAACATGGTTGCATGTCCTATTGGCATTATACCTTTTGTTTCTAACAATAATATTGTGGATAACTTAAATAGGTTGGAAATGTCTAATGAGAATATCAATCTAGTTAATACTGATGAGGATCACTATGGCGATAAATCGAAATCTAATTGGTAAGAAGGGGGTAAGTTTTAAAGCTTAACCTGCATCATAAGGATATGCTTGGTTCTATTAAGGGCTTCAAAGTTGTTAAATATAAAAGCAAAAGTAAAAAAAAAAGAAAGAAAAGGTAGAGATCAATTGCTTAATTCTAGGTTTACTATATCTAAAACTTCCTCTAAATCTGTTTATTAATGATTAGTTTCATTATTTGGAATGTTAGAGTTGTGGGGAAACTAAACATTCATTCTAGAATTAGTAATCTTTGTAAGCTTCATAATGTTTACTTCTTAGTCATTTTAGAGCCGATAGTTGATGCTTCTAATTAAGCTTGTTCTTGTCAACATCAGTTGGGGTTTGATTTCTCCTTTTCTAACTCTAATAATAAAATTTGACTTTTTTTTTGGAAGAGACATATCAATATAGCTATTATTGCTTATTTTGGTCAGGTGGTTCATAGTAAATTATCTATTTTTAATATCAATGTGATGGGTTATATTATTTATGCGAGCACTACCAGATATGGTATGTTATAATTGTGGCAACAACTTAAAAATTTTTATGATGCTTACAAGAGTCCTTGGTTTGTTGGAGGTGATTTTAACATTATTTCTAATGCTAGGGAAAGAGTTGGTGGCTCTCCTCCCAATCTGGATGTGATTGATGATTTTAATATTATGATTCTTAATTGTGATTTAACATGCATTGGATTCTTTGGTCCTTAATTTACTTGGGTTGACACCAGGTAGATATATCCGAACTGGTTCAACCAACCAAACCCACCTCTTTTATATCTATTACTTTATGGTTGAATATGTACCTTTGTAAATAGCCAAGCTGTTGTTTGAAATTTAAAAAAATATTTGATTTTGAAAAATATTAATTCTCTTTGGGAAATATTTAATTTCTAGGATTTTAAATTTTAAAATTGGACTCTCATTATGAATGATATATCACCTCAAAAGGTGAACATATCATTCTCTAATGGGTTCAAATCTCAAAGTTTAAATTCATCCCAATTACTATAATCAAACTCAAGAGGAGACAATATATGATCCCAAAGGATCAAAATGATGTTTGATCAAATGTTTAACTATAATGATTGGGATAGGGGATCATTAATTTCGTAGTCAAAATAATAATAGAACGACATATCTTTCCGGGGAAAGAGGATATCGCTTATTATTAATCATTTGAAAATGATAATAATGATCGTAAAATTTAAGTTTCCCAAAGATAATTAATTGAAGGTTTTGAAAAGTTTAATTTTTGAAAATCAGGTCTGGGTTTCTAAATTTACAACGAGCGCAAGCCCTCATAGTTAATTACATCATAGGAAACCGGATTTTTCTACGAATACTCTCGATTAAAATAGCGGTAGAAATTTTATTTAAGATTTTCAATGCTTGATGTCAAAGGAGGCTAAGGGTTGGAATTTGAATAGTGATTGGATCAAAATTGAGCAGTTATTTCTGGAGTCAAAGGAAGAAGGGTAGGAGGCACCTGGGATTCTGAAAAAATTCAGAAGTGCCCCAGTCTATCCTAAGTGTTGGGTTCGAATTTGATTGAAATAGATTTTTAAGTTAAATGATCAATTTTATTAGAAAATTAGGATTAGATTCCCAGAGGTTGATGTCTTATAGCTCAAGCTTGCCTCATAACCTAAGTCTAAAATGGGTACTAAAAGTAACCCGAACCTAGCTAATGCAGTGCAAATCTGGACTTACCCTGACCTGGATTGGGGAGCCAGCTAAACCACCTAAGCGCTTTTAAAAATATGAGTCCAATCAATTATGAAAGAGTGATTAAGGATGTTAATTAGATTAAGTTTGAAGAGTTGGGGCTGACATCTAGAGCAGATCCTAATTGGCCCCTTAACACATGTTAGGTAATATGCTTAAGCTAATGCATTTAACGATTTAGACACTTCTAAGTTTGTATCTAATGCGATGCATGCTGGTCGACTCGATTGAATATTTAAATCAGGATGAAGAAGTTTTAAAAAAGACTTAAAAATATATTTTTTTCCTAAAAGATGCACAGATCCCCTTGGATAGAACTGCACCCTCATAGGCCAGGTGGTCTGCCAAAACTCGCAGGCGGGGAGGTACCTAGCAAAGGAAAGAAAAATGCAACGAATATGCATGCGAACTCCCGGCAGTCCCGGGGTTACTTCTTAAATTCGTTAGAGTTGCTATGTGAGCTTAAATGTTTTTTAAGTAAAAAAATTTTAATAAGTCCTTAAGAGCCTGTGATCAGATTCCAGGTCAAATCAAAATCGGCATGCAAGTAAAAAGGCTAAAAAAATAGGTAGTTCTACTGCACAATCAATTAAATAAATCAATTAAATCAAATTAATATAAATTTAAAGTCATATGGCAAGTGCCACTTAATATAACAAACCAAGATTGCATAAAAGTAAAGTGGCCGGGCACCACTGACAATAACCTGTATTATACTCCTCAGATTCAAGTGACTTTGAGAATGGGTTTCTTCTCATTCTTCACTTCTTCATCTTCTTACGAGCATCTTGATTTGTCGATTCCGGATATCCAAATGAAAAGAAACTCCCCTTTGAACGGGGTGTTATCTTTACTCTTTGGATATTTGAAGAATATCCTAACTTGATCTTCCAAATGGAAGAAGACTCTCCCCTTTAGGGATGTCTTCTCCTCTTTGAAATTCAAGTTGGATATTAATATCCCAAACTCAAGTCACTTTTAAAATTTACAATCATGATATAATCAAATTACATTTTAAAAATAAAATTCTAGACTCGATCCTGCAGGGTTATCCTAATAATCAGCATTTATATAAATAATCTAAAGCAGTTATATCCAATCTCAAGCAGTTAATATTTGAAATGTAAAATGCTCAATTACTCACAACACATAGTGCAGAAAAGTAAGTAAACAATCAATCAATTTTAAGCTAGCAACCAGCATGCAGTGAAAGCTCGAAACCTGGCACACAACGAAAAAGTAAACACCGGTCTAGCCTAAAACTAGAGTTGGTTGTCCTAGCAAACCATCTAAAGTGTGTGAGTAAGACTGTGTGGTTTGGATATGTCCTAAGTAGGATCATTAGATTGAAGTTGCTTAAGGTTTGATTTGTTGAAAGGCTTAAGGGAAATATTTAATTAAAGTTTAAGTATTAATGATTTGAAATTAATTTTAAGATTGATTTTAATTATTTGTTGGATACCACCTTTATTTCTCACTGAGGCCGTGAAGTTTATTTCACCTTCTTTGGGGCTAAGCTAATAGCCTCGTAGGCCTGAGTTACCTAGTGGTACCCAGTATGATTAAGTGACTTAAATTGATTAAAGTTTAAAAGTTAATGAATTTTAATCAAAATTGGTTGATTACTGGTTTTAAAAGATCGATTAATTTAAGTTTTCCATTAATTGATTCGTGGCGTTGTGCCACCAGGCTCGAGGAACAAAACCTCTTTCTGACACGTAGCCTCGCAGCCCGGAGTAGTCCAGCCGATAAACCAAATTACTGTGGTTGAATTAGAGATCTTAAAATGTTAAGTAATTAATGATTAATCTATTTTAAGGTTGAACATCCCTTAGAATCCATTCGTGGTGTTGTGCCACCAGACTCGAGGAACAAGCCTCCTTAGGACACGTAGCCCCGCAGCCCAGAGTAGTCCAGCCAATAAACTTCATCTTTAGGGTGGTTGTTGTGTATTAAAAGGTTCGTTGAGTGCTTTAAGCATTAACTTAATATTTTCTGGAGTTTGAAATCAAATATTAAATTATGGATTTTTTTTATTATTTTAATCATGAATTAAGGGGTCAAAAATTGACTTTTTAATTAAAAATTCTTTCTACAAAATTAACATTTTATTAAAATAATAAACCTTAATATGATCAGTTAGACTATAAGTACACTGAAATTGGATTTTTCTACATTTTATTATGAAGTTTTGAAGTTTTAAGTTGATTTTGACTTAAGTTTGACCGATTTGTTGACTTTTCATATTTGATGATTTTCTGAAATTTTAATATTTTTAATAAATATTAGACATTATTATGAGTTGAATGCTATTGAGTTTGACTGATTTGGATTTTTCTTAAATTAGTTATGAAGTTTTGAAGTTTGAGTATTTATTAGGATTTATTTAATTGTTTAATTAGAGGGTTTTTTTGTGATTTTGTTCCAAATGAACCCCAACTCCTTAAAATCAACTCCAAAGGTCAGGAATGACCTAAGGAGAGATTCCCAAGTGTTTAGGAATTTTAAATTATTATTAATTAATTATATAAATTAAATATTGAATTTCACTTAAAATTAAATTAAGACCATATTTACTGTCAAATTAAATTGGTGTTAATTTTCATTTATTAAGGGTCTGATTCTGGTCAGTTAGAGGACTTTTTTGTATTTTTTGGATTTAAATTTTATTTATTACATTTTTTAGAAGTTTAAATGGTTAATTAAATGTTTAAACTTAAGAAAATTGATTAAGAGCCTTAATGATCTCTAAAACCAGTGAAAATTTTTCTATGGGCTAAGAGTGTCACTAGGTTCATGTGTTTGATGTTTCAAGTTAAAATGATGTGTATCCTAATTGTTAGAATTTTGCTAAGTTCTCTACACATAAGTTCTTAATTGTTGTCCTTAATGTCACTAGGTTAGCTAGGTTTGAATCAATTGTTCTCTCTAACCCTTGTACTAATATACATAGCATGTAATCAAACCAAACAAATCCTAGATCTAGGAGGGCCTAAATCTAAGTGGTGGGCGCACAATCCTAAGCATGCAAAGACTAGATTTAAGACAATGTAATTAAAGACGAGATTAGTGAATAATCAAAAAATGATTATTTACTAATTACCCCAATTAATTCTATTCATCCATATTCAACCAAAGCTTGAAATTTCAAAGGGATCACTCAAATATTAAAGATTTTTTGAATTAATATGAATTTGTTTGAAGTTTTTAAAGTTTTTAAAAGAATTAAAAGGTTTCAAAATAATTCAATCTTAATTAATATTTTAAAAAATATCTAAATTAATGTTAATTCAACATTAACTATTTTCTGAAATTTAAATTTATTCAAGATAAAAAGAATTTTAATATTTTTCTTTAAAACTATTTTATCTTAAGTTTAATTAAATATTAATAACATTCTTAAATATTTCAATAATTAAGTAATTTAAAATCACTTATAATATAAAATATTTTAAGTTAATTTGATTTAAAATTAAAATATTTTAAATTATGTCAACAATATTTAGAGTTAAAAAAAAGATTTCTGAAAATATTTAAATTATTATTTTAACTAAATATTTAATAAATATTTAAAAATTAAATATTTTAAGATTATTTAAAATATATAATCAAATTTAAAATAATTTTAATTTTAAATTAAAGATTTTTAAATTCTAAATTTTTAAGGTATTTTATGGATTTTTTGAATTTAAAATTAATTTTCTATAATTTTTAGAAGAAATCTAAATTTTAAAATGATTTAAAATTAAATTAAACCAGTTTAAATAATTGGCGCCTGGGGCCCACGTGTTTTCACTAATCCACGTCAGCAATGAATCTTGTCCCTTCGATTCATCGCTGTTTGAGATCAAGGGCTCAGATCAGACCTCGCAATCTAATCT
Organism: Dendrobium catenatum; assembly: GCF_001605985.2. Classification (NCBI taxonomy): domain Eukaryota; kingdom Viridiplantae; phylum Streptophyta; class Magnoliopsida; order Asparagales; family Orchidaceae; genus Dendrobium; species Dendrobium catenatum. The sequence continues at coordinate 139,410 of NW_021319260.1, read as the reverse complement.
CACTGAAAAGGATCAGACGGTGGGATTTGATCCCGCAATTCTGAAACAAAGGTTCATATGGCGTTGGACCAGAAAACTAGCCATCGGATCAAAGGCATGGTTAGGAACCCTAAACTAGAAAATCAATTTGTTCTCTCGACCGAGTTGATGAAATGATTTGAAATTTTAAACTCAGATGGGGATTAAAAAACAAGGCTTAAAATGAACTTTTTGAAAAGCTATTTAGACTAGTGTACCTAGCTATACGGTTTGACTTTATACCTCAGTTTAAGGACAGATTAAACCATTTAATGATTTTTTGCATTTGTAGACTGTCCTCGCTCCATTTTGTTGAAGAAACCCTGGCCTGAAATGCCTCAGGTCGAGAGCTCCAAGCCTTGAATGGATTTGGCCCTTTGCTCGCCGGCGGTGGCTTTGACCGGTTGATTTCTGGTCAGGAGAGCTTTAGGGGACCTCTGGAGAGCTCAAACGAAATGAACTTTGGGGTTAGAATCGTCGGGATAGAGAGAGAGTGTTTGGGATAGAATGAGCTTGATTTTCAAATTTTGCCCTATTCAAAATGCTTCAATTCATTGTGGACGGACCTGATCTGTTTGAAGACCCCCCTGATGCTTCCCATTTGTCCCAAGGTAGGTGGGAGACAGAGGAATCAAAAAGGACCAAAGGACATGACGTGGAAAGTTTCCTTGTCCTTTAGTACACATGGGGGAACCATTAGGGCTGATTTAAAGCTTAAGCCAGGGATTAGAGGGTGCTTAAGAGCCTTCTAGAAATTGATTAAAGTTGTTGGAGTGGAGTGGGTTTGAAAGGGTTAACTTGAACATATGAACTTAATCTTTTAAAGGAGTTCAAAGGTTTGTTGACCAGTTTGACTGGTAAATAGTCAATTTGACTGCCTAAGTGGCACATAAGAAGCCTAAATTATTGATGGGATGGCTCTAAGGAGTTTTGAATAAATGGGTTGATTGTATGATCAAGAAAATGAGTATGTAAAGAGAATTGACCAAGTCACCATGGTTTGACTTGGTCAAATCTATTGAGATTGGGTTCACCTATGACCAGAGTACATCTAAGGCATATAATGAAGTAGTTTGGACTTGAAATGTGTTGGATAGTTTGAATTGATTAGAGCTTACATATGATTAGGGATTTAACCATGGGTTGTATTTGACCATGTCAAACAACTCATGATGTGACTCATGATTGATTTGAGTATGATTTGAATCATGCATTTGAAATGAGTTTGAGAGCTTGGATGATTTGAAATAGTTAAATGGGTTGGAATGACCAATTTAAACTCTTAAGGGGTATTTGAGTCAACCTAGGTTGACTTGGTCAACTAGGTTGACCCAGGGGGTGGGTCAAGGCTCAACAGGTTTGATTTGAAATTCAAAAATTGATGGAAGTGGTTCCAAGCAATTTGGAGTTCATTTGGTTTGAAATTGATGTTTGAACCCATAAGGGATATTTTGGTAATTTTGACCCCTGGTCAACTGGGGGTCAAAGTGGGTCCACCAAAGTATAGTTTAATGTTTAATAGGTGGTAATCAAGTATCTAAAAGTTATTGGAGGATTTGTAGAAAGCTCCAAGGTCAAAATTCACCGAGTGGCAAGTCCAGTGGCATAGGCTGTAAATATTTGAAGGTTTTATAGTTTTGGATTTCAATTCAATTTCTGAGGCTAGGAACCTCAGAATGGGCTCAAATTTGGAGGGTTATCTCTAGAGACATGTCTTATCATTATGAAAGAGATAGACTCTAAATCAGAGGTCATTGGATTATATTTTGAAGTGTTTAAAAATTCATTGGAAAAGGCTTTCAGGACTGAGCCTTTAGCCTTGGATTTGAGTCTGGATTGATCTAAAATCTAGGTAGATCCTAAGGTCTGGATTGATCTAAGATCTAGGCAGATCCTAAGGTCTGAATTGATCTAAGGTTATAGGTAGATCCTAAGGTATGGAGTCTCGAAGGATCCTAGGACCTAGAATAGACTCTATAGTCGGGATTCTAGGAGGATCCTAGAGTTTGGATTTGTCTGGAAGTTAAATTGATATGGGATCAAGATTGGTCCAAGTGATCTCATACGAAAATGAGGTTAACAGCTGTCTATATAAATAGCTAGCATTTATAATAAAAGAGAGACCATAGATATAATAAAGGTGTTTAGGTTCTAGTTTGTTAGTTTTGTATTTTGAGCAGATCAGGTGGTGTTACCCTCCAAAAAAAGCTAGTTATTGGTTATTATTCAACCGCCAGTTCATGCAGCTCATATCCTATTCTTCACCCGTTTCTCACTCTAACCGATGTCATTTGGTATCAAAGCTAATAAGATGCCACCTCAGTACAACTAATAATGACTCATTCAATAGATCATGATCAAAGAGTTTCAAAGGGAGATTACTTAATTATAATAACATTTTGCAAGATTAAAGCAAAGTAAAGCCATGATAGGTGGTGATTCAAGAAATGAACAAATGCGAAAAGGAGAAAGTTCTTAGGTGGATCATCGTAACCCATGGTACGGTCGAGTTTCCTATGAGACCTATCTCGATTGGATCTATATAAGCATGCGGCATGACATACGATCGCCATCCATCTGCCCCACATCCAGCCATTTTTCCTTCGTGTGTAACCCAGGTTGTTGCGTCTTCCCCTGGGTGCATCACTAGCCACCCGTGGCTCTGGGCATCCCCACAGACCCATCCATAACTTCATCCCGATTGATTGTTATGGGCTCCAAAAATTTGGCCTCGACCTCCGTCCACTGTGTGCTTTTTTCTGGGAAAGTTTTAATGAATTTAAGTTCCGTGGTAAATTTTGGAAGACAGATGGGTTTGTAGATAAGACACTACCCAAAGATTTCGCCCTCATTTTGCAAGGACTTTATGATCTAAGTTCTAGTTTCCTATAGGCGCAAGCCCCTATAGTTAATTATCCCTCCCAATAATGAGAGAAAACTTTCGATTAAGGCTAATCGTCAATCAAATACATAGAGATACGTGTTATCTGGCATATAGTTGTAGTATAGGTTTGGATTTGGGAATTGGATTTGAATTTGGGAATTTAAAAAGTTTGATATTTAAAATAGAAATTTCACCATCTTGCACTTAAAGCGGATTCTGGGGCAATAGATGATGGACCCAATTAAGATCTCATGGTTCCGTCATCATAGGCTATCATGGTCCCCGGTCTACTTAGTTAGAGGAGGTAGTTGACCCAACTTGATAGAAGGATCCTTGTCGGTAGTCATGTGTTGCTTCGTCCAAGGGGACCTTGTAGACATGGGGTGGATATTTATCTAAGGGGATAAATTTGAATCCACCTTAGCTAACAAAGGGCTTTGTGCCTTATCGATTATTTCTTATTAATTCATATCTCAAGGATTTGATACTACTAAGGAACGTATTAGCTCTGGCCATAATCGATATTTCATGGTGTCATTTGGTGGCAAATCCATTCAATTTAGAGGGCCCTAGGTCATAATCGTTTATCCTGTGGTACCATTTGGTGGCAAAATTGTCGATTAAAGGACATGTACCACATCTTTATTGACAAAAGATTATTTGAGAATAGATCTTAGTGATATTTTTGACTAGACATTAGCTCTATATAAGCTGAATTAAGTTTCAGTTTGTCCACTCCGATAAACTGTTATGGAGAGTGGATGAGTTTTTGCTTTAAGTGCTTCATGGTTGAATTTCATTTTAAATATCTAGATTTTGGGGTTTTTTTTTTTTTTTTTTTTTGTGAGTATTTGGGTGAAATTTGGAAGGCATTTGAAAGTGTTTGTGAACCCCTCCGGTTGAGATAAACATTCAACACGATCATCATCGGGCTGTTTGGGGTCATTTCCTTCTGAAAATATTTGCATTTTATGGATGAACCTTGTCGACTCTGTCTACTTGCTAATAGAGGATCAAGTTTTATAGTTTTTATGTCTTTATTAGTGAATTCTCATTGTTATAGGGCTTGGAGGCCTAATATGAATGTATTAAGGCAAAATACCAGTCGCCGCAACCGTATAATTATTCGATGGTTCGAATCCTATCGACTTCTATTGATCTGTATAGGAGGATCGGGTTCGAACTTGAATTCACTTATTGACTTATGCAACATCTCTAGAAATCACATATGTATTAATAATACGGTTTTCGGGGCCATATAGGTGTTTGGGGGTAATTATAATTATTTATTGTACCTTATCTACTACTATTTACTTTCTTAGGAGGATCAGGTTCAATTATTTGATCCGTGTAGCATTCCTAGATGTCACGTGTGTTCCTACAACATGCTCGTCGGGGCCTATGGGGGTGTTTGGGAGTATTTCCATTTATGGATTAAACCATGTCAACTAGGCCAAGCTGTTGACCGAGGATTGGGTTTCTCGTAGACTTTATGGTTTTATGAATGAATTTTTATTATTATAGACCTTGAATGCCTAATATGAATGTATTCAGATAAATATGTCAATTTCCAACACCGTATATTTGTTTGATGGTTCGAACCCTGTCGACTCCTATTGATCTGCATAGAAGGATCATGTCCGAACTTGAATTCACTTATTAACTCGCACAACATCCCTAGACGCACATGTATCCTTACAACATGCTCGCTGGGGTCTATGCAAGTGTTTCGGGGCATTTTATGATTGTTTATTGAACCCTATCAACTCTTATTTACTTGCTTTGGAGGATTGAGTTCAAATTTATTGACCCGCATAGCATCTATAGATGTCACGTGTGTATCCAGAACACGCTTGCCGGGGCCCATGCAGGTTGCGATTTTATTTATCCCTTTTAGTGTACCTATGTGCAAACAAATTACGGTGCATATGCAAGGGTACTTAAAATATTTGTGAATGCCTTATATCCGCTTGCATAGATGTTACGGATCCGATGGCATCACATAGCAGCTTATGTATTGAATTATTTGATGTATTATACAGTTAGACTGTCGTGCACTACTTATATGATTTATACAGGTAAATTATAGTACACTAACGAATGTCCTGGTTTTGGATATAGGTGAATTGTCACATTATCACATTAATCTCACAAAATATTTCATTATTATGATACAGACACCCTTTCCTCATACATTGGGAGGTCTTTCTCGAACTTTGTAATGCCGCTGCTTTGAAAAGAACTCATTTGAAAATATTTAATGTAGTAAACCTTTGTATAATTGGCCTTCCAAATGAATAGATGTATCTAGCTGCACTTCTTATTTTTAGTGTTCTTGGATGTTTGAACTATTTTCTTTCCAAGTTTAAAATCATGAAGAAATTTTATAACACCAGGAAGTTTAGTTCGAATTTATTCAAACATCTCTTCCATTCTACTGAGAGGTGTCCTTCTCCATACATCAAACCATCTTCATACTCAATGTACTCGCAACATCTCAATCACCCATATTGTAGGCGCTACTTGTATCCATAAGGGTTCATTGTACTTACGATGTACCCACTATTGTTATCCATAAGTAGCTCATGTTTATTTACAAGGACCCGTTGTATTCACCATGACCTCCTGGAAGTGTTTGTAGAAGAGCCACCGTTTATGCATCATATCCACCTTTCACCAATCTTGGGTGGTATGATGTACTTATTTGCAAGGACGGGTCTTCCACTATCGATTAACAGTGTTTTCATCTCAATCTCATAGGGATTGTCGTAGGAGTATATTACATCTGTATCATGTCTGCCTTTGCCATTCACAACTTTTGCGGTGATGGGTTCTCCACTATCAGTCTCTAGTGTTGCTTCTTCGATCAACATGCGTTGTTGCTTGTGTTGGAGAAATATTCCAACAGCACATATAGGACACACATGCATTTTGCAACCATTTGTTGTTCTTATAGGTTATAAGATGCATATGATCTCATAGAGAATGTATATGCTTCAAATATATTGCATTGTGTATGATGAATGTTGAATGAACTCCACTCCTTGCTAATTTCTTCATACATTTTGACCCCATTGCTTGTAGGACTCAATACACTTAACTGCATTTTGATCTTATGTTTGTAACATATAGACATGATTGCTTGCATGTAGATGAGCCATGTCGAGTGTCACAAGTCTTCTATTTTCTCAACTAGAGAAAGAAAAGTGATGTTTGAATAACAAAGGATCTTTTATTTTGATTGTTCAAGTTTCTTGTGATCAGACCCGAGCTCAATTCATTTGTTATTTACATCCAAGTCCAGTTCAACATCATTTGCTCAAGTTTGTTTTGAGTTTGATTTCACATTCAAGATGTGGTTCATTGAGGTTCAAGTTCTCATTTTAATTTCATTTGCAAGTCCAGTGCATATGCACTATGTCATATTCAAGTCCAAGTTCCACTTGAAGTTGTATAGTTCGAGTTCAAGTGCTTGTTCAGAGTCTTCTGAAGTCCTTGCAAGTTCAACTGCATGCTCAAATTAATTTGAATTTGGCTCCAGTTTGATCTTATTTTATTTGGGTTTGACCTTTTATTCATCATTTAGAATTTGTTCAGGTTTTGATTAATCATTTGAGTTATGTTCAAATACAAGTCCTTGTAGTTCATGCTCAAGTCCACCAGTTCATATTCATTTGAGTCCAAATCAGGTCCGAGCGCAGTCATATGCTCACCCAAAATTTTGGCATCATCCCAGCATCTTCCCTGTTTAGGGGAAAACTACATAAAACTGGGCCTCCCTCCATGCTAGAGAAAAGCGTATATGATAGATGTCCTTGGACGAGGACATCGTGACCATAAAATCTTCATCTCCACCACGCCAGAGAAAGGAGTGTATGGGTCTTTGGTACCTATTGCAAGAAAAGTAGTTATTTCCCTACAGGTACAGAGTCGCGTATGGGTACTTAAGAGTTTTCCCTGCCATGCTAAGAAAAGCGTGCACTAGGCCTACCTGCCTCACCGTAAGTGTCGCACCGGGTTCCCTTCCCACCACACTAGAGAAAAGCATGTATTGGTGGTTTGCCGGCTCGACACGAATGCTGAGGACAAGATTTTGGGTTCAAGGGCCGCTCACCTATCTTGTCGTAGGCATCGCACCGGGTTCCCTTCTCACCACGCTAGAGAAAAGTGTATATGGGTAGTTTGCTGGCTTGACATGAACGCCGAGGTAAGAGATGGATTTTCTTTTTTTATCAAATAATTATAATTAATTATTATTATTAATAACTAATTAGAATAAATTTTAATTAAATAAAATTATTATATAATTAATTATATTAATTATAATTAGTACTTAATTAATCATGTGATTAATCATGATTAATTAATATTAATTATAATTAAGCTTAATTAACTATCATTAATTTATAATTGAAATTAATAATAATAATAATAATAATAATAACTTAAAAATGCCTAAAGTGCTGCTCGATAAAATGATTTGGCCGAAGAGGCACGCGACATAGAGAAAGTTAACCTCACGACGTTGCTGCTTCCGATCAAACTAGAAGGGAGCATGGTCGAGCGAGCCTAATAGAACAGCTGTGAAGGATCCGAGGAAACAGCGAGCTCCCGTTGCTTCCTCCAATCAAATTATTGTAACTTCCTATCTGAAAGGAAGGAAGTTGTCGAAGAGCGAAGTCAAACACCAGCGGGGGGCCCGATGAAGTGCACAATTGGGAGAAAGTTTTCTTCGCAGTTGGTGAGCTCCCATTCTTGCTTCTGATTGAAATGTCGTAACTTCCGATCCCATAGGAGGGAAAGTAATCGGGGGAGAAGCTAGAGAAGAGCGCCAATGGTAGGTAGTTACCCTCACATATTCGAAGGAAGGGAAAGTCATCGAGGGAGCGAAGTCGAACATCATGAAGGAGCCGAAGAGGAATGCGAGAGAAAGAGGGAAAGAGTGGGAGCAAGCGAGAGGCCGAAGACATCATTCTTGCTGTCATTTAAAGATGCGAGTGTGAGATCGTGCAAATGACGTGTAAAGAAGCGACTTTGGCGTGCTAGCGACGTGCGAGGTTGTGCGACGCTAGAGTAGGAATGGGATTTTTCTCTTTTTTTTTTATATTACGGATCAACAATGATCCCAAGCAAAATCCAAAGCTCAAGTACCACTATGTTAAGATGGACATTATGGGCTTGAAATAGTACATTATTTGGCATCAAAAAGACACTAAGGTGGTTCGAAGAGAAATAGCCCCTGCACTTCTTTGTTCATCCAGCCTTGTAATACTGTTACTCGATTCATTCAGGAGCTTTGTCTCGTCTAGCAGAAACATGGAAAGAGAGAATCATGTGCTCATGAGGGCTTATTTGATTATCTTGGATTTCTTTCATGGATTGAAGTTAGAAGTCAAGCCTTTATACAAGGAGAGAGCGAGGTGGGTGGCTAAATACTGGAAATTTAATTAAGATTGGGGAAAATCACCATAGGGTTGTGTTAATGGTTTTTTGAGTTTGATTATTATGTTTGGTTGCTCTAGTATTTTGAAATTGATGATATTTTGGATGTTCTAGTCATGGTGGATAATAAGAAGAATATTGTTGATTTATGCATGAATTCTACACTTGAAGAAAAGATACCATAATTGATTGACAAGTTGAACAAGAAGGGGATGCAACTAAATTCTTTCAAATTTGTTCTTGATTTCAATTTTTAGCATATGTTTCCACTGGCATCTCTTTTTAAGGCTTATATAAAGGAAGCCGAGAAGGGTTTACAGAAAGGGGTGCTAGTGGAAAAATATTCTACTCAGCTAAAGCATGAAGCCATCTTAAAACTTTATGTTGCTATTAGAGCAATGATCAATGATTTGGAGGAATACAATTTAGGATATCTATATCCCCCTAAGAGTCTTCTGAATCATATTCAACAGTTGGAAAAATAGAGGTTACAAAATAAACAAGTGATGTTCTTTCCTGAGGATTGGAAGCAGTAGTAAAAGCATCAACAACCTAACAACCATCCTCTACCATTTGATTCTTCAAGAACTATTCTTCATCGCACCCACATTCCTAAATTCAGTATCAAAATCAAAACCATGGTAGGCAAGGATTATGAGATGATTCTTAATTTCAATCAGATCCCTTTTTCTTATGAAGTCGTGTTGAAGGGCCACCCTGTAAGTCCTCCACACGCTCGAGTGAGTCCATCTTTGGTGAGTTTAAATATTCATGGCCGAAATCATCGTCTTTATCTATCTATGATGAGCTAGTTTATGATGACAACATTATTCTTTGGAGTTGTTGTTTTTGATAAACCCCTGTATGATGATGACTAGAGTAAGATGGATGCCTAGTTGGAACTATTCATTGGTATCATTTTGGATAAGGAAACCAATACGCATTCTATCATAGATAGCAGAATTGGTATAACCAATTTTGGTCCTATCAACCACATTAGTTTCTTTGCACATTCTGACACAAAATTCAGGGAGGCACTAGCTATTGGTACCAATGTTAACATGATTAGTCAATTTGATCTCTTGTTTAAGATTGTTGAAAACAATGAAGACTATAATAATTCCTATAAGACCTTTTCAAAGAACCTCAAGCTTAGCATTCATGAGGATTCTCATAATAGAAGCATGTTTCATCGACTTTAGCATATATTGAATTCTCTCTTATATGAGGAGAATGACACCGGGTGGATATATCCATATTGGTTCAACCAATCAAACCCACCTCCTCTATCTCTATTATTTTGTAGATGAATATGTGCCCTTGTAAATAGCCAAGTTGTCTATATAAATACCTAGCATTTGTAATAAAAGAGAGATTGGAGAGATAATAAAGGTGTTTAGGTTCTAATTTATGGGTTCTATATCCTGAGTAGATCAGCTGGTGTTACCCTCCCAAGAAGCTAGTTCTTGGTTATTATTTTAGATGTCAGTTCATGTAGCTCACATCCTGTTTGTCGCCCATTTATCACTCCATCCGACATCATGGGTCCAATTATAACTTGTGGAAAATATTGGATATAATTCTATTTAACAATGATCGGTTATATCTTTTTCTTAATAGCCAAGTTAATCATCTAAGCATAACTTGGTTGGATCATGCTCCTTTTTTAATATATATTAAAACTGTTGAGATCCCTAGGGGGTTCCCTTTTTTATTTCAAAATATATGTCTTTTTCATCCTAATTTCCATAATAGGGTGGAGAACAATTCGAAAACTCCCATGGATTATTAGAATGGCTCTAATAACATTATCTTATTTTCTTTGAAAATCAATTATTTGAAATAAATGCTTCGCTGGTAGAGCAAGACTTAATAACTTTGGCAAAAGTTTTGAAAACAATTAAAGCCATGCATGATGTGATCAAAATGGAGAACCTTTTCATTGATCTTAACAAAACTAATCTTCTTAATGCTAAAAATCTTCTGATTGATCTTCAAAGGAAAGAAGATGATTAGTGGCATCAAAAAGCTAATTCTAAAGACATATTTAAAGGTGATAGAAATTTTAATTGCTTTCATAATCTTGTGAAAAAAAAAAGAAAGACAATTCTTATATAAAAAATAAATTAGAGTATGGAGATTAGTATGATGATCAACTTATTATTTTCACTTTTGATGTCTCTCTCTTTCAAACCATTATTGGATCTACTTGTACCATTGAGGGTGTCTCTAATCCTCATATTATTTCTACTGAGGATAAATTTATCTTATCTAAGATTCCAAATGATAATGAAATTCTCAGCACGATTATGTGTTTAAACAAGGATTTTGATGTGGGCTCGGATGGATTTACCTCTAAGGTTTATCAAAGTTGATGGAATATCATTAAAGGAGACCTTTATAAGGCTATTATAGCCTTTTTTAATGGTTATTCTATTCCAAAATTCTTTGCTAATACTTCTATTGTGCTTATTCCTAAATGCATTAATCCTAAAAATTTGGAAAGATTTTAGACCTATTAGCTTATGTATAACTTCTCACAAAATTATTTCTAAAATTATAGCTTCTAGATTTGGTCTCATCCTTCCTAAAATTATCTATGATAATAAAATTGGTTTTTGTTAAGGGAAGGTGCCTTACTAACAACATTTTATTAGCCCAGGAGCTTATTCACGACCTAAATTAATGTCAAAGTTTGTGGTATAATATTATCATGAAACTGGAAATTTCTAAAGCTTATGATTACATTAACTGCTCTTTTAATTTGAGTGCTTTGAAGCTTTTTCGTTTTAGTGATCAGTGCATTTCTTTTAAAAATATCAATAAAAATGTTTGGCTCTCTATCATTGTGAATAATAAATCGCATAGGTTTTTCGAAGCTGATAAGAGAGTTAGACAGAGAGACCCTTTGCCTCCTGCTCTTTTTATCATTATTGTTGAATATCTCTTTCGTGGCTTAAAATTATTCTTTCTAAATATACTTCTCTTCTCCCAAGATAGTTTTATGATTTCTCACCTTTATTTTGCCAATGATTTTATTATCTTTTGCAATGGTGATTTGAGTAATGCTAAAATGATTAATCGCTTTTTGGTGAAAATTTGTTCTGAAAGCTGTCTTTATTTTAATAATAATTAAAGCTCCTTTATTATTGGTAAAGTTATGACTAGGTATAAAATTAATAGGATTAGGAATATTACTGGATTTAAGATCAAATCTCTTCCTCTTCTTTATTTGGGCATCCCTCTTTATAAAGGTCGTAAGAAAACTTTTGTATTTGATGAAATGTTTTCTAATATACTCCATAAATTTTCTAAATGGGAGTTTAATTTGCTTTCTATGGAAGCTAGATTGGTTTTCATTAAAAGTATTTTATGTTCTATTCCTATATATTTATTTAAGCTTTTAATCCTTCTTTGAAGGTCTATGCTTGATTTGACAAACTTATTATTTTTTTTTTTTTGGCGGCTCTTCAAAGAATATTAAAAAGATCCATTGGGCTTTCTAGGACTCTTATTGTGGCCCTTTAAGTGAAAATGGCTTGGGTTGCAAATTTATAGCTGATATAGTGAAATATTTTTCTTGCAAATTGTAGTGGAAGTTTAGAAGTAATACCTCTTTATAGGCAAAGTATATGAAGTTTAAATATTGTAAGAATATTCATCCTACTCAATATTATTTTAAGAAGGGTCATTCTTCTATTTGGGCTAGATTGTGCAAAATCAAATGGATAGGGAAGCATCACTTCCAATGGAGTATTGGTAATGGCTCATTTTACTTTTTGCAAGATGATTGGATGGGATCTAACTCCTTTGATGCTTTTTTCCAATACACATACTATATCTCAAGGTTTCCCATTTTTTGTTATTTGATAGGTGGAGTAGAAACCTTTTGTTGTAGCATATTCATAATTTTATTGTTGATGTTATTTGTGAGATTCCTATTAATTTATTGTCTTATAATCATCTTATCTTTAAGCAATCTTCTAATGGGGATTTCAATTTTAAAGAAGTGTGGGATAGTTTTAAAGAGATAAAAGGAAGTCAAATATATTTATGAAAAAATTTGAAACCTTCCACTCCTACCGATATTTATTTATTTAATTGGAGGCTTATAAAAGGTTTCATTCATGTCGATATGAGGTTTAAAAGGAAATAGCTTCTAAATGCCAATGTTGTAGTAATGAGGAATTCATTAATCACAATATTTTTATTGATAGCTCGATCGCATCTAGAGTTTGGTCTATTGTAACTAGCATTAATTTCAGAAGTGAAATGTATAATGATCTAGATATGCTCCATATTTGATTTTCTAATAAACCTAACAGTCATATTACGATTATTCCTTTAATCATTTTTTGGCTTTTATGGAATGACAGGAACAATATTAAGCATTAAGGTATTATTATATATGTTGATAGAATCATTCTTATTCTTCAATTGAAAATTCATTAACACTACGGAAAACACGCGATTACCGTCAGATTTTTCCGGCGGAAAATTGTGCGCCGGTAATAACGGCGCAGGCAACGGCGGAATCGTTCGACGAAAATTTTGCGGCAACATTTCCGGCACAAAATGGGGGTTCGAATCCCGCCGAAGGCGGGGGCAGTTCCGCGGTTCACGCGGGCGGGCAAGTCCGTGGTTCACGCGGGCGGGCAGGTCCGCGGTTCACGCGGGGGCAGGTCCGCGGTTCACCACGGGCGGGGGCAGGGGGGGCAGGGGCCTGTGGTCGTTCACAGATTTTTTTTTTTTTGTTGGTTTTCCGGCGTATTAAAATTTTGACGGAAATATTTTTCCAGCGGAAATTGCGCCGGAAAGTCCGCTGGAAATGTTTCCGTCGGATTTGTTTACGTCGGTAGTCCTTTTACGACGCGAACCAAACCGGCGGACGAAATTCCGCCGGAAAGTGCGCCGGAAACTCAGAATTCCGTCGGATTTCACATGTTACCGGCGGATATAATCCGCCGGTAATAGCGGGATTTCCTGTAGTGTAACTCTTTTATGTGAATCTCTTAAAGCCTAAGCATCTTATGGACAATGATTATTGGTCTGCTTTCTTTAAAATTATAGTTGGCTTCAATAAAATCATTCATTACCCTTGCATCTTCCATTGGGGTAAGCATGAGGTTAATCAAATAAAAATTAATATTTTTGGCTTGGTGGATAATATGTTGCTGGGATGATGGTATTTTTCTGAATAATAAAGGTTCTTTCATTCTAGCTTTTACTTCTCGTATTCCCATGGACAATGTTATTATGGGTGAGATGCAAGCTTTACACCATGCTCTTCTTCTTTGTGTTCAAAATCATTAGTGGAATATATGGACGAATCAGATTCTAAATAGCTCGCCTCTTTCATTATGAAGAAATCTTGTAATAATGCTTCTCTATTCTATTTATTCAAGAAAATTATCCAATTGTTGGAGTTGTCATTTAAGATTTCTCTTATATGAAGGGAAGGCAACTTGATTGTTGATTTGTTGGCCAAAAAAAAGCACTTCTATATCTAATTCTATTCAATACTCTAACTTGAACAAACTTCGTTAGATTAAGGGCATGATGAGATTGGACATTAATGGCTTTCTTTTACATCAGGGAAAGTTGATGTTGATGTGGGTCTTGTTGGTTGTTTCTTGTTTGTCTTGGTATGTTGTTCTCGTTTGGGGTTTTTTTCTCGTCTCTGGGGTGTTTGTTTTGCTGGCCTTAGTGGCTTATTTTTCTTGGTGGTAGTGCCTTGATTTTCTTTGTTTTTGGGATTTTATTTCTAGTTTGTTGGTGCTCTTCCTCTTTTTCTTAATGTATCTAGTAAGCTATGTTTGACTCCATAGATTTTTATTTTTATTTTTTATTGTTGCTCTATGAGCATGCATTGAGTTTTAGATCTCTCTTAATGTCCTTGTAATTTCTTTTTATATTAACGTTGTGGGTTTTATTAAAAAAAATGATGTTGTAGTTTATCTCCATAAAAAAGGATTCACTTAAACTTAATTATAAAATAACAATATACTTTACATCTCTCATTAACTCTATTTAGCAATGAAGTTACTCTTATTATGCATTAATTAATCAGAATGTTGCACTGTAAACTAATGTTCCTTTAATTCAAACGAAATTAAGACTAACTGAAGCCAACATATTTAATAAAAGATCTGAGTTTTAAGTAATTAAGGAGCCTTACAAAATTACCCATAGCTCTACAGTACAGCACAAAGGTTCTCCTAAAAGGTAAGCTTTCCTTCGCAATTAAAACAACAAGAAATAAATTTACCATAATGCACATTCCTAATTTACATCCATGACCTCCAATACAATTATTTATTCGAAATTCAGACACCATCAAGTTCTTCACTTCCCAGGAACAAAGTTAGTCGCATAGGCCCATGCGTTGTTGTTGATCGGGTCAGCAATATGATCGGCGAGGTTCTCCAACGGGCCTTTGCCGGTAACGATGGCCTGCACGAAGAACCCGAACATGGAGAACATGGCCAGCCTTCCATTCTTAAGCTCCTTCACCTTGAGCTCCGCGAATGCCTCCGGGTCATCGGCCAAGCCCAACGGGTCGAAGCTGCGGCCCGGGTAGAGCGGGTCGGAGATTTCGCCAAGTGGTCCGCCGGCGATGCGGTAGCCCTCGACGGCGCCCATTAGAATCACTTGGACGGCCCAAATGGCGAGGATGCTTTGGGCGTGGATCAAGCTCGGGTTGCCCAAATAGTCCAACCCGCCGTCGCTGAAGATTTGTGCACCAGCCTTGAACCAAACCGCCTCGCCGAACTTGACGCCGTTGCGTGCCAGGAATTCTGGGAATACGCAGCCCAATGCGCCGAGCATGGCCCAACGTGAGTGGATTACTTCCAGCTCACGGTTTTTGGCGAAGGTCTCGGGGTCGGCCGAAAGTCCGGCGGTGTCCCAGCCGTAGTCGCCGGGAAACTCGCCTGTGAGGTAGGAGGGTGGCTCGCCGGAGAATGGGCCGAGGTATTTGACGCGGTCTGGACCGTACCACGGGTTGCCAGATGAGGGGCGGGGCCTGCCCGTGGTCCTGCCGGTCCGCATGGTGACTCGGCCCACGAAGAGGGTGGCGGAGGAGGATGGGGAGAGCTTGATGGCTTTGCCGGCGAGGGAGGGGGAAGAGAGGGCCATCGTGGAGGCAGCCATTGGAGTCGAGTGTGAGGGAGTCGTTAATGCTTCGGTTGTTGCTGATGAGTGGTGAGCGTTAGTAGCTGCAGATGGTTTAAATAAGTGAAAAGGAAAAGAGATTGAGATTGGATTGAGGAGGGTTTATCTGATGCGTATCTTTTACTTGATTCTTATTGGGTGCTGGGTTGAGTGGATGTTGATTCTGTTGTCCAGGTGGCAAGATAAAGGCCTATCGTTTCGTGAGTCTTAGTAGCTGCAGATAAGAGATTGAGATTGAGGAGGGTTTATCTAATGCGTATCTTTTACTTGATTTTTATTGGCTACTGGGTTGAGTGATGTTGATTTGGTCATCCAGGTGGCAAGATATAGGCTTATCGTTTCATGATTCTTATGGATTTCCTTATCTATCAACATCTTGGGCTCGAGATCAGATTGATGGATAGGAAAATTCAGCTCATTGTGCTTTCAGAAATCCGAGATCGAATGAATTATATATTGATTACACAACTCCCCTTGGCCTATTGATTGAGAGCTTTGGCTTCCAACTAAGAGGTCCAAGATTCGAGTCCATGTGTATGCGTTGTGTGTGTGAGTTTGCCTAAAATGGCCTAAATGTCCCAAAAAAAAAAAAAAAATTATATATTGATTCGGATTTCTTTTTAAAATATAAGAGAATATTGTTTTATGGAAAAAAGGAAATAGATGACGATGCCCTAAGCTTTTTAGCATAGAATAGATCAGATTTCTTTGGAGTTATAAGGGAAAATTTATTTTGTGCGGTGTTCGGAAGCGTCCGGAGATTAATCTGGGTCCGCCATGTCACTTAATTCATAGTACATATGATAATGTGGCCCGTCCGAATTTGCCCTCTGGACTCGTTCAGGCACCAAATCTCTCAGTTACAAGATGTTTTTATTGAATTATGAGATGTTTTGTTTTAATTTTTTTCAAGTAAAAATTCATTATTATTAAAGATAATTATTATTTCTAGAATAGGAAATAAGAATTTGAATATTAAAATAAATTATTATTATTCTTTTGTTAGTATTTTTGACCCGTAATTACGATTACAAATGGTTAATAAATTGAGCTAATGAATTCTAATCATCATTATTATTTCTCTTCATGTTTTAGAATAAATATAATTCGATAAATGCAACTTAACTTTGATTATGAAGTCATGGCCGATCAATTTTGTACTCTTTTACCTTGTAGCAAGATAAGCATTAAATTTTATATATCTTATTATTTTATTTATTTTTTATATATCTATTATTCATTTTAATTAATTTTTATATCATTTAATAGATTTTTTAAATT
Organism: Dendrobium catenatum; assembly: GCF_001605985.2. Lineage (NCBI taxonomy): Eukaryota > Viridiplantae > Streptophyta > Magnoliopsida > Asparagales > Orchidaceae > Dendrobium > Dendrobium catenatum. Next base: position 122,612 of record NW_021319260.1, on the reverse strand, counting down.
TAGAATTGGAGAATATTGATTAATAAGAAAAGAAGATTCACTTATCTAGAGATTGTTTTTTTTTATGATCCTATTTGTTGTGAATCTTTAAATAAAATTTTATTATTATAATTCAATATCTTGAATTATTTAGTGCAAATGATAATTAGTTGATATTTACTAATGATCAATTTGGGACAACTTATTTGCTGCTCTACTATATAAAAAATAATTAAAACTTTGTTTGGGGTATTGCAGTAGAGCATAATTACAAAAAATTTTGCATTCCATGGTTGCTTCTTGCAACCGATGAACACGTCCCTCATTCGATAGCTTCCCACTATTTCAAACATTGAAAATGGTACAAATGCCCCCAAAATTGTGCGAAAAGCTCAATGCTTCTCCTTTGATCATTTCTATGACTATCATCCTTCTAGTCTCCTCATAATCTCTCCTCGCTGCATCCTTTGCTCGGTTGATCGGAGTTCCCTCATCCACACAAGGGTTGCATCCCCTGCTTGGTTGATCATTGGTTGATTAGAGGTCTCTCGTCAACACAGGAGCTTCATCATCTAATTTCAGATAGGCATGTATCAAAATTTCTCTTCCCTTCATGAGAATCTCCTAACACCAATCTTATTTAGCTACGCAATTGCGGCTTTTGATCATCTGCGATCTTAAGAACTCCCATATTAATTGCTTATTCGACATCTACGAATTATGTTTAACTCCTCAATTTCTCTATCAACATTGTTCTTTTGCAGCAAAATCAATTTTCCCTAACTCCCTCAACTTTCACCTAATTCCTCCTAATCCAGTCCATAAGATGAATCCAAAGCCGCTAACTCTACTTTTTCCTAATTTCATATTCCAAATTATTTTCTTCCACATTAGTTTTAAATTTACATTTACTATTGAATGTTAAAAATGATGCATAAATTGCTCTATAACTTCCACATATTTTTGTCTATAAAATAGAGTTTGATATAAACATTTTATGATTTTATCAAATAAGAAATATTACAAGGTAGTGAACATTGTTATAATAATGCTACATTTTATTGTTGTAGGCACACTAGCATACACATTACTTAATAACCTAATTTTAGGCGGTTCATGACAACTTTATTAGAGAAACGAGATGTTGATAAAGGATATTTTGTTTTTATATGTGACATCTCTTGCTACTTTAGTTGTTCTTAATTTTTCCATACTAGTTTTTCAATATTAGCTTGCATGAAAACACCAGTTTAACTGCAAGTTATGCTTTTTTGAAGAAATAAATCCCCTCATAGCTTTTTCAACTGCATTAAAACATTTGATTGAATATTTTTTTTATATTTATAGATGTGCATGTTTAATAAACTTTGATGAAGACAAACGAATCACTACAAATTAGCATGTATCAAACCCATCTATGAAAATTAAAGTTGTATGCATTGTTATCATCCATCATTAGACATAATTATCCTAAAATTAAAGTTTCTAAAACCAAACTCAAGAGTTTAAATTACATGTACTTCTTTTCCAGTGATAAATATAGATCAAATCTTACCATGTGCGCAATACATAATTAAGTTAAATGACTAAACCAAATGATAGTGCATTATAGGAACATTAGCCATTACTTGCGGATTTTCCAGTGAACTATTTTCTAACAAATTTCCAACGTATTACAATGAAATATTGTTGACTAATTTTTTGATAGATTTTCATCGGATTTCCGACGGCTTTCCTGCTGATTTTCTAACAGATTTTTACAAATTCATACACTGCATTTAGAATATGTTGGGTTATAATTATGTAGTGCTCAGATTAGATCTATGTTCTGACGTAGACCACTCACATGGAAGGTAATCTCAAATATCTAATAAAATATTAATTTAAACATAAAATCTTCTCTAAAATATTAAAGCCCAATATATGATAGATTAGTGTGCTTTTAGAAGGTCCTAGAGTCTTAATGTGCTCCCTAACCTTCGATCCTTTGGCTTCCAAAAAGAATTATTCTTAGGAGATTTAGTTTTTCTAAGATGGGATTAACCAAAAAGGTTTACCTTTACAAAGAACATGTAATTTTAGATTAAAATAAAAAATATCTTACTCTCAAAATATAGGAGAAAATATCTAGGAACATTCTGATTTCATAAAATCCATTTTTATATCAAATCACTTAATAGAATATTATCTTTATCTTATGAAGTGATATGATAGTATCGTTGTTATATAACATAAATGGAGAATTTTCAAACCCCATTTTTATCCTTAAATATTATTTTAAAATGACATTTTTACCTTTCATGATAATATATTATTCTTCTATTTGTATTTGACTATGAAATTAATTGATTTTTAAAACCATATTCTTATATTGGAATCCATTATAGAAAGTTGTTGTTTCTATCCTTCAGTATAGTATTCTATTCTCAATGTTGTATTCGATCATGAGAATAGGACCACCCTAAATTTGCGTGAACTTTAAAAGAAAATAATTATTTTTCAACAGTGTATTAGAGATAAGTATTGGAGAGCCATGACAAGGACATTATGCGATGTTTCATAATATATTTATATAATGTAAAAAGTGTTCATGCACTACAGTAAAATCATCCATTACTGGTGGATTTTTCTGGCTAAAATTAAACTTTATGGCAGCTTTCTGGTGGATTTTTTTCTACCAGTATAAACCATGTAGGAAACTAAAACTAGCGGTTATTTTTAGGGGCATTATTTCTTGGAGGATATAGCCATAAAAAATTTTGAAAAAAAAAAATCATTTAGAAAATGAAGCTGCCCATCCTGCCCGAGGTCACTTGCCCAGTTGCTTTCCCACACTGCCCACTGCCCTCCTACACTGCCCGCCCGCCCTGCCTATTTGTAGCCCATGGGATTTGAACTGTGGCTGAAATAAATTCAAAAATCTCAACCAATTTGTTAGAAGGGCAAATGAGCCAAATTTTTTACTTATTTTTTAATTTAAACTATAATTATATGAAAATTATAATTAAAACTTATTTAAAATAAAATATTAACTTAATAATAATTAAATAAGTTATTAAATTAGTAATAAATTAGACTAATTTATTAAATTAATAATTAATTAAAATAAATATTGAAATTAATAAGTAATTAAAATAAAATATAAATTATTGTTTTATTAAATTATGAATATATGATTTTTCAGAAAATTTCTGCATAAGTATTTTTGTCGGAAAGTTTCGTTGGAATTGCTCTCATTATATTCCTTCAAAAAATCGTTGGCAAATTGAACGTCAGAATATTCCGCCAGTAATTGGTGATTTTTTTGTTGTGATTGTCTATATGGCTCATTAAGGACAAGAACATGTGAAGTACTTGTGGCCACTTTATATTTTTTGTTGCATAATGAGTCAATAAGGTTGACATATTAGTGATTTCAACATTCAAGAATGGCGATCAATAGAGATTTCTTTATTGGATTGGAAGCTTTAATGAGATAATCAAGTATTACTATCGAGATTAGAGATCATGGTTTTCAAAATATCCCAATTGAGATTTTGTATGATAGTCGATATATATCATATTTTAAGGTAGATTCTATTGTTACGAAATTATCTAATTTATAAAATTTTATCAATTTTTGATCAAATCTTCTCAATTAGGATTATACATGAGCTATTGATGGAATGTATGTTGATGCTCGTATTTTGAGTCCTAAAATAGTGGCTTATATAGGATAATATAATTTTATGAAACAAAATATTATGGAAGATTGTGACTTCAACATGTGTTTAACTTTTATCATATTAGGGTGGGAGGGAAATGCGCATGATATTATAATCTCAAATTTGTTATATATTATCAAGAACATTAATTTCCTATGTCACCATCAAGTAAGTTGGTAACCTATCAAAACTTCATAATATTAAATATATCTATCTTTAACTAAATAATATGCAACTACAAACATGCAAATATTATCTTGTGCTTATTGGGTACTTGATGCAAAAAGAGTTTTTGAAGCCATTTTCTAATACAAAATATCATATTTCTGATTTCGAAGTGGAAGTTAATCGATATGTAAGAGAAAGAAACATTTAACAAGTGACTCTCTTCTCTACAATGTGTGATTGAGATATTATTTGGTGTTTGGAAGAAAAAGTGAGTTATTTTGCCCGATATACCCACATATTTATTCAGGAAGTGGAAAAAGTGAGGTCAACAATGGTATTACATAATTACATACATTATCATCCCTATTAAAGTGATCCAGATTTTATATTTGTGCTATAGCTTAATTATATATACCTCCAAAACCATATGAGTATTGAATTATATAAGCATTGTTAAATAATGAAGAAGAGGTTATGAATAATGAGGCATTAGAAGGCAAAGATGTTGAGGAGATAATACAATTAAAAGAGTAAATCACATATGTATTGGTTACTTAGATGAATTAAAAATAAACTTTCTATAAAAATTTTATCTAGAGGCATTGTTCATATATTTTACAAGATTATAGTGATATCTAATTACATCCTTATTTTCTTTTTCTTTAAATTGTTATATGAACATTATAGTTTTCATATCCTTTGATTGCTACAAAGGTGACTTTTAGTCCATCAAAATAACCGGGACACTGACACCTTTTCCTTGCATAGCTAGACTTTCAGATCTTCATTCTTCTCCTTAAAATTTTGAGAATGAAGCTTGATGTTTAAATTCTTGTATGTGTTTGCTGTTTAGTTGAATGTCTATCTATTTATTGCTAAAAGCTTCAGTAGGCAGGAATGTCATACTTTCATTTTTTGAACATAAAATGAGGGAAGCACAGGAAGAAAATTCGAGCATAAGCCTATAAGAAAGTATAATGTGATGAAGAAGAAGATAATCATATAAGCTATATTGTTAGTTTAAATAATTATGACAAAGAGTCAAGATGTAGTTGTTGCAAGTTTGACCATTGTGAAATTTTATGTAGGCATGTCTTGAGAGTCTTTTATGTTAATGGAGTCCATATTCTCCTGGAGGTCTATGTTCTTTTAATTTCTTGTTGTAATTATCTTTGCACTGACATTATTAAATTTGGTATGGAAGGGTGTGTATCCTTAGAGACATATAAGGTTGCTAAATTGGCACTTCAAAAATCTTTTGTTGAAGTTATTGCTACTAAAAGCACTAAGAAGAAAGCACAATAGAATTTCCTACAAGGGTACAGAAGATGCAATAAAAGGTTTTTTTTCCAAAATTGTAATAGGATGAAGATGGTAGAAGCAAAAGAAATACAAAAGATGGCGCACTATAATAATTATTTTAAAAAAATTAGTAGGGAAGAATGTCATGTTTTCAATTTTTTTTAATGTACAATGAGGGTATCAATGTAAATTTGTTTTATACAGCTACATCAAAATAATTTGACATCTATATTTCCCAAATAGAATTTATTGCTTTATGTACATCAATCAACTTCAAAAAATATCTTCTTATAAAAGCTTCACAACTTGATTTACTGGCCGCTATAGCCATCCTAAACATACCCTAATTTTCATTAGTATAAGGATAATATATGCCTTGTGATAGTCAAAAAGATCGAACCTATAAGAATAAAAAATATTTGTGTGTGAAAGGATTAGTGGTACCTTAAAGGACTTTATGCTTTTTTAAAATTATGAATTTGAATAGCATACTTTATAATTTATCACTCATCATTTAAAAAAATTACTTGGTTTTTAGTGGCTCAATTTTGGGCCTCAAATTTACAAAGAAACCATATAATACATTGAAGTAGTAGTGAACTAAAAGAGTAATAAACTTGTTACGTTGTAGATGATAGATAGAGTTTATCACTTTAACATTGTATAAAATTATATGCACATGAATAAAATAAGTAATGAGAAGCTCATATGAGACACAAGATTTTTTTCTAAGAAACCTAGAAAATGGTAAAACTATGATACTTGATCCGATTAAAATGATTTCACTAATTTGTATTATTTTTTATAAATAATGTATTTTCCATAATTGGGAAAGGCATTAATATTAATTATGGAGGATGCTATGTCCATGGTAGAAGTTGGAAGAGCCTTGATGTGTTGTTGTTTGATTAAAAAAAGTTGATTTTGAAAGGATTTATTTTTCTTTTGGAAATATTAATTTATGGAATTTTTAGTTTTAAAATCGAACACATCATTATGAATAGCATATCACCTCGAGATGTGAATATATTATTCCCTAATAGGTTCAAATTTTATAACTTTGAATTTTAACCTAATTATTATAGTTAAACTCATAAGAGACAACATATGATCTTGAAAGATCAAAATAATGTTCAATTGAATGTTTGATTATAATAATTTGGATGAAAAATCATTAATCTCATAATTAAAATCATGATAGTAGAACAATATATCTTCCCAAAGGAAGAAAATATTATTTACTATCAATCATTTGAAAATGACAATAATGATTGTTCTGTTTGATTTTCACAAAGAGATTTTATTAATGTGTTGAAAAGTTTGATTATTAAAAAGTTAGATCTGGACTACTAAATCTCCTATGAGTACAAGCCATCGTAGTTAATTACATCATAAAAAACTGATATTTTCTACAAATACTCTTGATTAAAATAGCAGTATAAATTTTATTTAAGAATTCAAATATTGATGTCAAAGGAGGTAAGGGTTAGAATTTTTAAATGGGATTGGGTTAAATTTGACCACTTATTTATGGAGTCAAAGAAAGAATGGTAGAAGATGTTTTGAGATTCTGAATTACTTCAGAAACATCTCAGTTTATCCTAAGTGTTGGGCTTGAATTTGATTAAAATAAATATTTAGTTTGAGTGATCAATTTTATTATAATGTTGGGATTCAATTCTCATAGATTGAGGTCTTATAGCTTAAGTCTACCTCAAAACCTAAGTCTAAATTGGGTATTGAAAATTAGTGACCTGAACCTAGCTAATATAATAATATATTATAAATCTGGACTTACCCCGACCTAGATTGGGAAGCCAGCTAAACCACCTAGGCAATTTAAAATCATGAGTCTGTTTTTTTTTTATACAAGAGTGGTAGGGACATTAGTTAGATTAAGTTTAAGGAATTGGGACCGACATCTATAACAGATTCCTAATTGACCCCTTTTACTTATACTTAATAAAAATGCTAAATATTAATGCAATTAAAATTTAGACTCATTTAAATATGTTTATAATGTAGTACATGCAAGTCGACATATTCAAATCATGTATGCTTGAAATTTTAAAAAGACTTGAAAATAATTTTTTAGAAGACTAGGCTTCCCTATATTTGACACCTCATCCTCATAGGTCAGATTATCCAGACTCTACCCGCAAGCGGGGAAGTGTCTAAAATTAGGAAAGAAGAAGTACAGTAATATGCATAGGACCCTGGGGGCGATCCCCAGTTAAATCACTATATTCGTTATCTTTTTATGTTGCTTAACTCCTAAAATTTAAACTTTTGATTACAAGTAGAAAACCTTTTACACCCTAGCAAGCCTCACCGATCCAGGCTAAAATAAAATTAACATGCAAGATTGCCAAAAACTAAGAAAACAGGCAATCCTAGTCGCATATCAAGACATTAATCATCAATCAAATTTAATTAATATTCAAATTGAAAGTCCATATGACAAGTGCTACTTAATATTACAACTCAAGGTCTGTAGAAAATAAAGTGGTCAGGTACCACTAAAAATAGCTCGTATTATACTCCTAAGACTCGAGTGACTTTAAAAAAGGGACTCTTTTTGTTCACCATTTCTTTGTCCTTATGTGGGCTCCTTGGATTCTCGAATTTAGATATCTAATTGAAAAAGAAACTCCTCCTCGAATGGGGTGTTATCTTTTCTCTTTGTCTATTTAAAAACTATCCTAACTTAGTCTTCTAAATGGAGAAGAACTCTTCCTCTTTGGAATCTAAGTTAAATAGTTATATATCTCTTTTCAAATGTCACTTTGAATTATAACTCAATAAATTTTAATTACATTTGATAAAAATTAAGATATAGACTCAACACCTGTAGGGTTATCCTAAACAATTAATATTGAATCATTCCAAGTAATTATATATTGAATTTAAATACTTAAATTAACCACATTTTTTATCGTATCATAGAGTGCAGGGATTAAATAAACAATCAGAGTAATCATCTAATTCTAACTACCAACATGCAGTGAAAGCTTGAAAAACCCAGCACACAGTAGAAAGTAAACACCGGCCTAGCCTAGATCTAGATGTGGTGCCCTAGAAAATCATCAAAGTGTGTGTAATAGGCTGTGTGGTTTAAATATTTTCTATATCGGGTAATTAGTTTGAGTTGCCTAATGTTCAGATATGTTGAAGGTGTAAGGATGATTTAAGTTTAAGTTACCCAATGATAATCGGTATGATTAAGTGATTTGATTTGATTAAGATTTGAAATTTAATGAATATTAATTAATATTGCTTGGCTTCTAGTTTTAAAGTTAAATTAATGTTTTCTAGATTCAATTTTTTAATTAGAATTATTTGAATTATGTAATACATAATTGAAAGGGTCTAAATTTAACTTTGACATATTTTTGAAGTTTTAATGTTTTTTTAATAAATACTAGATTTTCATATGAGTTGAATGACTTTAAGTTTGCTTAATTTTGATTTTCCTGAAATTAGTTATGATTTTTCAAAGTTTATGTAATTATTTGCATTTTTAAATTAGTTTAATTAAGGATGCTTTTGTAATTTGACTCAAAAGAACTCCAAACTTCTTCAAATTACTTCAAAACTTAAGGAATGACCTAAGGAAGCATTCCCAAGTGTTTGGAAATTTTATGAAAATTTAATTATTTATAATTAATTAAATTCATTAAATATCAATTTTTACTTAAAATTAAAATATGCTCAAAATTGACTTCAAATTAAAGTGATTTTAATTTTATTTGATTAAGGATTAAATTTTTGTTAATTTTATACATTTTTTGAAATTTTTTTATTTAATTTAAATTTATTACAAATTTTTGAATTTTTTTACTCCTAAAAAAGATGAAATTGGATTTGTTTAATTTTTGACCTAATGACTCCCAAATCTAGTGAAATTTGAACCTAATGTACATAATGTCACTAAGTTTAATGTTCTGAAGTTTAACCCCTATTGGATGTGTGTATAATTTCCTATGATTTTTCTAAGTGTCGAGACCTTTTTCTTAATTATTTTTCCTAGGTGTCTATAGTGTTCAACTAGATTTGAAATGTATGTCATCTATCCCTTAAACATATACAAGCACACCACAACAATTATGCAACCTAACTCTAAGAATTTGAAGAGTTATGAATTTTCAAAATTTTAGGTCTAAAATTGATCTATTACTTTGAAAATTCACATCACAGAAGTCCTTTGAACATCTGACCCTAAAAAACTTACAGGTGATGCCTAAGATGTTCAAAAACATCTCACCAAAATTTGGGCTCAAATTGATCACATGATTATGAGAAAATTGCTAAAAATGAATTTAAAACAATTTTAAATAACTCATAATCCAGTCATCAAAACACTTGCATTTTACTTTTAATAAATATTAGGGCTTGAGATCTTTCCAATGAGCCCTGGAACACAAAATTTGGTGAAGAAATGGATTTTCTATGAATTTTTAAATTTTGGCAATATAATTTGAAATTTTAATTCAATTTGACTGAACTTCAATAATAAGATGCATGTCATAAGCACAGCGCGCCATGTCATAGCCCATGGTCTAGGACTAGATTTTCTGTTTGGATTGTCGGATGAAACATGTTGTTTGGTACTGTCGAGACGTCCGGTTGTGCAGTTGGCACGATCAGATGGCTCTGATTGAGCCCAAATTCATTAGTTTAAAATTGAACTGAAACTTCAATTAACCATAACTTTCAAAATACTCATCCAAATTTGATGAAATTTGAAACAGTGCTTTATAGAAACCTAATCTTTTAATACATGAAGTTTGGAGGCTTCATGTGTTATAGATTTGTTGTAGTTTTAAATTAAAATTTTAGATAAAATTTAAGATATCTTACAATCATGTGGATGGATTTGGATGATCTTAGGCTTGTTGAAAAGGTTTTGCAATCCTCTACAACTTCTTTCAAGGGTTCAAGAGCTTTTGATGGCTGGATGAAATTCTGCTACAGCAATTATCCTTTCTCCCTCCTTCTCTCTCTCTTCTCAATTAGGGCTCTCAAGACTTTCAACAACCTAAGAAAAGCTTGGGTAGGCTTATCTTATAGCTGGAGAGGATAAATCTTCAGTTGGATGGATTTTTGAGCTGATGGAATTATAAGTTTTGGAAGATAGGAGAGTATGATGAGCTTAGGGAGGTTTATTTTGGCATTTTCCCCTTATCCCTAATGATTGATTGAGGGGAGAAGACTTTGGGTTGCTGCCAAGTGCCCCTCACTGCCATCCAAATGCATGGGGAGGACATGTGTTGATGAAAATCCTGTAGGTTGAATGTTTGACTAACTTTGACCACTCCAAATGCCCATGTTAACCATTTGACTAGCCAACTTGCCACATGGGATGGTGAGGTAACATAGGGAGTGTTTTGAGTTGACTTCACTACAGGAAAAAACATCATTTTCGGCGGGCATTTTCGTCAGAAAAATGGCTAAAATCCGCCGGAAATGCTAATTTCCGACGGAATATTTTTGAGCTGGAAAATAAGAAAAAAAATGTCAAGCAGCTACCTGCCCTTATCCCTAATGATTGATTGAGGGGAGAAGACTTTGGGTTGCTGCCAAGTGCCCCTCACTGCCATCCAAATGCATGGATAGGACATGTGTTGATGAAAATCCTGTAGGTTGAATGTTTGACTAACTTTGACCACTCCAAATGCCCATGTTGATCATTTGACTAGCCAACTTGTCACATGGGATGGTGAGGTGGCATAGGGAGTGTTTTGAGTTGACTTCACTACAGGAAACAACATCACTTTCGGCGGGCATTTTTGTCAGGAAAATGGCTAAAATCCCCCGGAAATTAGCATTTCCAGCGGAAAACTTTCCGATGGTAAAACACGCATCGGAAAAGCCCTTCCGGCAAAAAATTCATCGGAGAAATATTTTCGGCGAAATATTTTGCGCCGAAAAATAAGAAATAAACATGGCAAGCAGATACCTGCCTACTCCATCTAACCCGAGCAGGCCCCCAAGCCAAACTCAACCTGCCAACCTCAGGGCTAACCCGAACAACCCCCGCACACCAACCTCTAGCAGACCAGACTGGGCCCGCGCTTATGCGCTTGCGGCGGTGTTCGACCCCCCGCCACTCAACGTTTTACCTGTCTGTTCCAACCGCTAAGCCAAACATTAAAAGCTGCTAAGAAACAAACTTTTTTATATTTAAAGTAGAACTGATTAATATATATTAAAAATAATTATAAGTAAAACTAATTAATTATAACATAATTTTAAAATATATATATTATTACATTCTAACGTAATTTTAAAAATATATTGTTTTTCTAAACTCTAAATAATTTAATTTGATAATAAGTCACTAAATTATTTAACTTAATTTAACAAAATAAATAATTATAAATATTTATTATAACAATTTTTTAAACATATTTAATTTTTGTCGGAAATCCGCCGAAAATTCCGTCGAAATTACATCCGTCGGAAAGCAAATCGGAAAATACGATGGATCTCCATTAAAAAATTTTCGTCAGAAATCCTCCTTAATTTCTGTCAAATTTATTTTCGCCGAAAATTCCATCGGAAATTAGCTATTTTTCTGTAGTGCTTGGAAAGATTATCATGCCATAGGATTAGGATTTGAATGGGTACATGTTATTTTGAGGGAGTTTGACCAAGTCAAAGTGTATTGACTTGGTTAAATTAACCATGACTTAACTCCAAGCAAGTTTGAATATGTTTGAATGAATTTTTGAAATGGATTTGAGGGATTGAATGGATATGTTTGATTAAATGGATTGATTTGACCCATTTAATCCTTAAAGGGTATTTAGTCAACCTAGGTTGACTTGGTTAATTAGGTTGACCTAAAGCCTGGGTTTGAACTCAATGGATTTGATTTAATATTTTGAATATTTTAGAGGTGATCTCAATATTTGGGGAAGCTTCAAGGTCAAAATCCATTGGGTAGCAGATCTAGTGGTATAGGTTATAAATATTTGAAGGTATCATAGCCTTTTGGAATTAATTTAGTTTAGCTCAAATTTGGAGGGTTGCCTCTAGATACATGTCCTATTAATATGCAATTGATAAACTTTAAATCAGTGGTCCTTTTACTAGAGTTTGACATGTTTGAAAAATCCTTAAAAAGGGCTTTTAGGACAAGGGCTTTAGACTTGTGATTTTGGTCTGAATTTTAGGATTTGAGCTGGATTCTAGATTTGATTGCTTGAATTTGAATCATCCTCATCACTCATAACCATATGGGTGATTATGAATGATTGGATAGTATTGAAGTTTGATCATAGGCTAGATTAATTAGAGTTTGAGCTAGAGATTGAATTGCCTAGGAGTCTAGACATGTTTGATGTTTGAATAGGGTTGAAATCAAGGTTGATTTGAGATCTGAATTGATCGAGAGTTTGGATTGATTTGAATCTTGATTGGCCCTAGAATCTAGAGAGACTCTAGGGTATGGAGTCTAGAAGATCTTAGATCTAGATAGATCTTAAGATCTGAATTAGTCTAGAAGAATCCTAGGGTCTAGAATAGATCTTAGGGTATAGAATTCAGGAAAAAGGTCAGTGATCTCATACAAAAATGACGTCGACAACTATTCTATTATTAATGTTTTATTGGTATACTTTTCATTGATGTTTCTCCATATTGGGAAGTCACCCCTCGTAATGATCTATGATATGGACCTTATTAATGACTCTTTTGGCCAACCCTTGACAAAATTCCCTAATTCCTTGGAACTTTCCTCTCTTACTGACCCATCTCATGGATTCAGCCATCTTGGTGACTTCTTTTAGCCAACCCTTGGCTAACATCCTCTCTTTAGAGGAAAGTGTTGTCCATATTCTTTTATATCAAGTCGTTCCTTACCTTGAAAACCCCTTTAGATTCCAAGGAGTTGATCAACTCTTACAATAATGTGTGTTGGGCATTATACATTAAGGTGTTAGCTTTCCAGTTGTTAACTTTTAAGCTCCTAAAACTATATGGATTGACATATTATCCCATTATTTTACCATGATTCTCTATAAATATAAAAGATAAAAGGATTTTTCTATGTAGGAGAATCATCCATAGCACCCACCCTTTTAAGAACCTTTAAGAAGTTCTTTTAGTCCATTTTATTCACTTTTGAATTTGGGCTTCTTGGTTCCTCTCACTTACTATTCTCCTGGCTTTGCTTTCCAGCATATTATTAACACTCAAAGAGCATTGAGAACTAAAGCTTGGTTAATCGATAATTATAGCTTCCTTACATCATCTCATTATTATCTATTTCACATTGATGTGTGTTCTTCTCCACTTATCCTTAGTCATCATCAAGCCCTCCATTCGGTAACGCTCCCTCTACTCACCAACCCATAGTAATAAGTAGGGTTCACCTTTAGGAAGATCTTAGAATTTTTTTTTTTTTTGTAGGCAGCCTTAGAACCTATTTAGAGATTGGCCTTATCAATTGGATTTAGGGGGTTAAAGAGCCCATAGATCAAATGCACGGCTCGTTATTCTCAATGACATTGCATAGTCATTAATCCATGTTATCTCTTGGATCACTCACAAATGATGTCACATGGTTGTTGAGTTATTTAGATTTCATGTCAATGTAATTAATGAGACATATATTATAACCCAAACTTCTCATGACCATTGGCACCTACTTGGTTCTCAGCAAGCAACAACATTACCTTTAACACTACAGGAAAATGACTGATTCCCGACAGCCTTCTATAAAAAATGGCAAATTTTCGTCTAAATAACACATTTCCAACAAAAATTATTTGTACTGGTAAAGCATGAGTCAAAAAATAATTACTTGCAAAAAAATTTGCTGGAAAAGTTTCTGGCGGATTTTCGATGAAAATCGCTGCCAGAAAAATAAAAAAAAATTCTAGCAAAACTAATTTTTTCCTTGCTCGAATTTTGTCTTCCAACCCGCTTCCCGCCGACAACTGCCCGCTACCTACGGCCTGCAAGTGCTTGCACACTCGCTACCAACATGCAAATGCCCGATGTCCACGTGCGCCTTCCCGCATGTAATAACCCATATTTTTGACTTTGTTAATTTTTTTCTGGAGTTATTATAACAACAAATTATAAACCGTATTTGCCATGATATTTTGATCGAAGTATTTTATTTACACGAATTTTTTTCATAATTTTTGGACACTGGTGAAAATTCTTAAGAAATTTATTTATATCGGTACAAGTGAGGATTTCGGGACCTTTAGGTGTCCATTCTGTAAACCGATTTCACCGATATTTTTTAAATATTATGATTTGTTTTATAAATATTCTTCTGTAATTTTCTGAGCCCAAATATGATTTATTTGAATTTTATACTAAGGAATTGATTTGATTAAATATTATATTAATATTATAATATTAATTTATTATAAATATCTAAAGGTACTAAGTATTTAAAAAGCCATTTACTTTTCATTTTGGGCAATAGAGAGAGCCTTAAGGGAAATGTGAGAGAATGAGAATGAGGGAGAAAAGGAAAATACAAATTTGAAAGAAAAAATATAAAAAAATATAAAACCTTTAGAATAAAAAATAAGATAAAGATTTCTTACAACGAGATGAGCAAATCTTTCAACTGACCAGATAGACAGAAAATCACATTGCAGCCTGCAAATCCGTGTTTTTCTTTATTGTCTCTTCTCTTTCTCTCACATTTCCCATAGGCTCTCTTCTGTTGCCGAAAATGAAAGGAAATGGCTTTTTAAATACTTAGTGCCTTTAGATATTTATAATAAAATAATATTATAATATTAACATAATATTTAATCAAATCAATTCTTTAGTATAAAATTCAAATAAATAATTTTTGGGATAAAAAATTACAAAAAAAAATTTATAAAACAAATCATAATATTTAAAAAAATATCAGTGAATCGGTTTGCAAGACGAACACCTAAAGGTCCCAAAATTCTCATTTGTACCGACAGATACAAATTCTTTAAGGATTTTCATCGGTGTCCAAAAATTACGAAAAAAATTCGTGTAAATAAAATACTTCGATCAAAATATCACGGCAAAGACGGTTTACGATTTAGAGTTATAATGACTGCATAAAAAAATTAACAAAGTCAAAAATACGGGTTATTACAATCTACTCACATTAAGAAAATATCGTCCCCGACATTTCCCTTAAGGATTTGGGAATGTAAATTAATGCAAATTAATGTTATTAAATTATGTATGTAAATTAATGCACCTTAAACTACCAAATCTACCCAATTCTCAATCAAATCCTACGTACAGCTCTGATAATAATCAATTCTTCCAACAACTATGCCCTGACACTCGCGACTGTGTGAGAGTTCTAACCCCGTTCATTCACGAGGATATCCATTACCCATCCACTCGGCCGCGAAGCAAAAATTGCTAGAGTTATTACTATTTTTTATTTAAATTATAACTCATATGATATTATTATAATGATTAATTACAAAATAATATTAGTTAATTAATTAATTTAAATTTGTAAATTAGTTTAGTTAATTAATTAATTAGTTAATATTATTAGTTTATTTAAATTAATTAATTTGTTTAGTTAATTAGTTTATTCTTTTTTTTAATTATAAATATATAATTATTTCCTAGAAATATTTAAAATCCGTCAGAAATTTGTTGTAAATATTTTATTGAAATCCATTGGAAAATCATAAAAAATCCGTCATAAATATTTCTTCAAAAATTCGCCAAAAATCCATCCAAAAATCTTCTTAAATTTCCGACGTAAAATTTCTGCCAAAAAAATCTATCGAACGTATTTTTCCTATAGCGTAAATGAAATCTCATGCATACTACTAATATGCTGAGCTACTCAGCACCTAAAGTCACTCGAGCTATCAGATGGATTTCGGATGATCTGGGGCCAACTCACTACCCAATTTGTCATTTAGATAACCTCCACGCATTATGCTGCTTAGGATTTGTATCATGCCCCTTCAAATGTTCTATTTTATTGTAAATTTTTCTTAAGATCTACCGTGCATTTCTAGCAGTGATGTAACATCACTACGGCGGATTTTTCCGGCGGCTTTCTGACGGTTTATTTCAGGCGGCCTTCCTGCATTCTAAGATAAAATATGTCCAACTATTTTTTTTTTGCAGATTTTTCGGCGGTTGTCCAGCGGCTTTGTTTCCGAAGGCATTTCCGGGGGCCTTTCCGGCCACTTTTTCTTATTACATTTTACATAAAAAAAATATTACACTTTAAACACTTTTGTCTTTTCAGCAAACTGGTCGGGACTTTGAAGCATACTCACTTCGAATCCCAAAGCAGAAGGGCAACACGTGCGAGCAGCCTGGCAGCTTCATTTTTTAAATATTTTTTATTTTTTATTTTTGGCGGCTATGGTCGCTGGAAAACTGCCGGTTTTAGTTTCCTACGTGGTTTATACTGGTAGAAAAAAAAACTACCGAAAGGCCACTGGAAAACTTCAGTATCGCAGGAAATTCTTCAAGTTCCGCCAGAAAAAGCCACCGGTAATGACGGATTTTCTTGTAGTGCATGCATATAATGGGTACTTAGAAAGTCATGTGAACTAATGCTTATTTATGTTATAAATTTTGTTTTGTTGTGATGAGTTGTTATGTGTTATGGGCAAAGCTGTATGGATGCTAGGTTAAAGGTTTGGAACGATAATATTCTACAATATTTATTATTTACTCCTTCAACCTCATTGCTTGCTCTCTTTCTATTTCTTTTATAAGATTACCCTGAAAAAATTATTATTTTTCATGTTGTGGACTAATCCACTGGTGATGTTTTTTGGTGCACTAGGTCTATGAGTAGGCTCAAAGGTTAATTTTTTAAAAAAATCTAAAATAATCAGTAAAGTTTTTCAATTCTTCCGACTCTTTATCATCTTTTGAAAAAATATGAAAAGAGTATTTGTGTAGTTTGTAGCTTAAATGAGTAGATGAAATAGTCAAATTTAAGTAGATAATGATATCAAATTATGCCTTTCTCCAACTACGTGGGTTTTCATCATGTCATCTTAAAAATCAAATTCTCTTTTAAATCTAATAAATAAATAACATTATTGAGAAAATATAATTCTTATTTTCTTAAAATAAATTCCTTCATGCTCAAGCCTGGCTAAACATTTCAAAGCAGGTAACTTAAAAGTTGGGACTAAACATATATAACACAATCGATTCTTGTTTGATCCAATCTTCCTTAACGCAACTTACTAAATAAAAAATTATATATAGATCGAAAAGCTTCTTCTCGAAGATCTTTAATAACAATCAAACATGAAGATATTGTGAATAAAGTCCAACTGCATCTGCAATCCTAACTCATGTGGGAGTTCATGCACGAATAAGTGAGCAGATTCATCAAAGAGTCCAGTGGTTTATCTAAAATGAAGAATAAGATTTAGGCTTTGTTATAAATTGCGAAATTTGGATGAAATCAGCAAAAATAAAAATTAAATTTTATTATAGTTCCATAAACAATCAAAATTTACATAATATGCAAGAAATGAAAGAGTCAGTTTCGATCTTCCAAATCAAGTCCAAGTCCTTTCCTGTTCCATTCACAGAAAGCTATAACATTCAAATTCATGAGAAAGATGACCGTTAAAGACGGAAGCCGAAGCGGAGGTAGAAGTAGCAGAAAGACGCAATGAGGACGACGGCCTCCACCGCATACATCAGATAGAAGACACAACGGTCGAATATCACCCGTTGAATGAAGGGCTCCGACAACAGCGACCGACGATTCTGCCTCCACCGCCGCCACGCCGATGAGAGGGAGCCCACGTTTCCATTAACAGCCCACTGCCTCTGCTCTTTTCTTCCCATCATTTTCTTCCTCAGCCATTCCCTCTTGCGTCCGGCCATATATTCTATTCTCTCTCTCTATCCTCACGATTTTACTGAGTTGAAGGAAGAGAAGGAGAGAAAGCTTATATAATTGTAGAGGTTTGGACGCGCTCTTGACTGTATATGTGTCAAATCAATGTGATTTTCTTAGCTCTTTCCTTCTTCAGGGAGGAAGAAGGAGAGTAATGAATGTTGGTCTACGGTGGTTTACCTATAGTGCGGTCAGCAAAGGAGGTCCAACTAATTTTTTAGATTGAATGTTTAATAAGCCTCCCCCAAAACGAACGTTTAATAAATGTAGAAATATATTATAGAGGCGTGGAGGGTGAGGGGAAGCTTCCATTTTTTGCTGTCTGGCCATATTTTAATACATTAATCTATTAACTTTAATGAACTGTACAGCTATGCTCATCTGTGACAAAAAAATTTAATGAAGTCAAAATGTATGATGCTAGGGGAAAATTTTGATAAATACTATTCTTCTCTTTAAGAATTTACATAGAAACAATCTCCCGGGTACAAACAGGTTGATTTGAACCTGACCTAGTTTTGTAAATGGGTCAGAGATTCAAAATCGGACCCAACCGGCTGGTTTACTGGGTTGACTCAACTTTACCCAAGATTGCATGGCAACCGCGAGCAAGGCAATATGCAAGGATCACGTGAGTCAAGAGAGTGCCGAGTGCGCAAGTGCGATTAGGCGAGTGTGTGACTGTGTGAGGGAGAGCGGCGCGAGTGTGAGACGCGACGAGGTCAACTTGGGTTGCCTGGCAGACCAAGCAAGGGGTGTTGTGGCCTACGGGTGGAGCGGCAATTGCACAGGTGTGATGTGCGATCGCGATGTGTGCGTGTGGTCTAAGTTGAAGGCGACTGGAGAGAGTTAACAAGTCAATATTAGGTCAAACTCGGATTACCGTGTTGACTCAGACCCAGCCCATTTTTTCAAATGGGTCAAAAAATGAAAACCAAATATGAACTATTTGTTAAACGAGTCAACCCAAATCCTAATTTTCCCGGTCAAGTTCTGGTCGGTCAATATTTGACACTCCTAGCTGGTGACTTTGGTCACAAGTTTCCTCTGTTCTTGTGATCATGATGAAAAAGGAAAGTTTTGCTCAAATTCCTTGAGAGCTATTTTGATCTTTGTTTTTAATTGAAGAATTAAAAATTCTAAGCACTTGTATATTATCAATAAAGGTACTCAGACCAAATTTGTCTAATAAATTTAGAGTTCTCTTAACTCAATTTTTCTGTATCTTGAATGTTCTTGATTAATCATTGATCTTGGGAGCTAGACCTAGTGCTGGAATTATTTCTAAAGACTTGAATGTTATCTGTTATCAATTTGTAGATATTGAAGAAGTTGTTTAAATCGTATCTTGCACTTCTTTGATCTTGGACTAAACTGTGGCTGATATTTGATGGTAGGGTTGCAAATTGGTATGGCTAATATTTGTATATTGTTTTAAGTAACTACTATACGCGCAGCGGTTCTATTTCTTTATATGCATACCAAAGACTTTGAGTTCAGTGCTGTTACATTGAAAACAATTTTCTAATTACTAATTTTTTATGATGCACATATATCAACACAGCGACACATACACAACGATATGGATGCATCAATTATTAAAAATATAGGATACAAATACTGGTTGAACATACTATTATAATTTTTATATCTTAAAAATAGTACATAGATATTGAAGAAATATAATATTAAGAATAACTGAGAAATAATAAATCATTTAATTATGATATGTGATTAAAATGATTAATATTTGGATGTCAAGAGTTGGACGTTGATGTTGTGCTTCAAGCATTAAGAAGATAGACGAAAATGAAACCATGAGTTAGGCATCGATCGTTGATATCGAGACAGCACTGGTCATCTATTTTGAGACATTGTTAGACAAAAAGATGAGATGCCTAGACGGCACAAGCACTATAGGAAAATCGGCCGTTACCAGCGGGATTTTCCAGCAGAAACGGACACTTTTTTAGCAAAAATTCAAATTTCTGACGAATTTTTTATTCTTTATAAACTGCATAGGAAAAGCAATACATTGATTTGATGAGAGAGGGTCTTAGCTTTCTATAGGACGAAGACATGTTAAAATGAGGAAGAAAGAATGGGTCGGCCGAAATAGGGATCCTACATGCAGTATTTCTGGCGGCCTCAACTACAATAAAAATTTTTACTTGAAACTGGCAGTCAATTCGCCGGAAAATGTGTTGAACATAAGTTGAACCGGCAGCTAGCATACAGCTGGAATTTGTGGCGGTCATAAAGCCGGTATAAATGTTGGTGAATACCAGCCATTAATCCGCCAGCTTGGCCGCCAGACTTTCCGATGGACCCATAGCCGCCAGAAAGTCCCCCAGTATTTCATGATTTTCCAGTACTAAAGGGCATGATTATGGGTGTAGAAAATATTGGAGTTAAATTTTGATTTTAAGATGGTTTTGAAACATTTATATTATAACGATGATCGATGTTAATATCGCGAAGACATCAGATGTTATTGTAAAACCATAGCAACAATATGCCAAAGAGAAATGAAAATGAGAATGATCGGAGAATAGGATATTGAGTGTGGACAATTGACTTAGGATTATTGAGAGGAAATAAGAAATTTAATTTTATTTTTTATCAAATTAAGATATAGAGTATAAGAGATTATATTACAAACTTTTTATAAAACACCTAGGATATGTGTGTCCAATTTATTTTTAGTATTTTATAATCTTAGATGTTTCTGACGTGTCTGCTACACGTCGGACACTGTACACTACTTTGAGAAGAAATGTCAACGCAAAATACTAAAGGATATGCCGATTAATCTAGAATTCATTAGGCATGTTAAGCATTTGATTTTGAAAATTTTTGGTAAAGCTTTAGAAGAGTTTTCATGGCTATTAAGCAGAATTTCAGAAGAATTTAAGTTTAATTTAAGTGTAATTCTAAGAAATTAGCTTTAACATAATGTCGCCCAATTTTTAATAAAATTTGGCAAAGATTATATAGAGTTTTAACATTGAACAGATTCTCAATGAATTTTCAATTAAAATTATCTATAGTTCTAACAACGTTTTCAATGAGAATCCTCCCACCTAGTCAGACAAAAAACTAGCTAAAGAAGAACACTTGAAAAAGATATCTTCTAGATCCATAGAGCTTTCCTGTCTATTTCAGCTTTCAAACCATGAATTAGTCTTCATTTTGGACAAAGTTTTTGCTGCTTTTCTAAAATAGGTTTTAATATAAGAATTTTTTGAATTAAAAACTTTTATACTTGAAAACCGTTTTAAAAAACAGTAAAAAAGTTATCTCAAATGAAACATTTTCAACTAAGACTTATTTATAAATTTTGATCTAGTTGAATGTACGTATCACTTTGTCTTATTCATATTCTTATATCTCAAAAAAATCATGAGACTATTCATGTGTTGTCAATTTATCCCCATAGAATCATATTTTTTAAATTTGATCCCCAAATATACAAAATTTATCTCAATTTAATTCATATTGGATCTTCAGCAGGACGTAGGGACTGAGTGTCAGGCCTTGAACAGAACGTCGGGTCTTCGGCAGGACGTAGGGGCTGAACGTCGGGCCTTAAGGCGGTGGTCCGGCGAGGTCCTGCGGTGATCCGGCGAGGTTTCTACGGTGGTCCGGCGGTGGTCCGACGAGGTTCTGCGGTGGTCCGGCGGCTGTCGAGGAGGAGCTCCTTCCTTCTCTTCTTCCTTCTCTTCTCTTCTTCTCTCTCTTGCTTGGATCCCCTCTTGTGAAGAATGAGGGCTCTATTTATAGATTTTCTGGAGTGGCATGGCCCGTAAATAGGTGTGAGATCAAGGGCGAATAGGGAGTGGTTCGAATTGTAGGCCGATAGTGAACCCTTAGATCATGCCCCGTTTGTTGGACATTTGGAGGTCTTAATGATGTCGGAATTCAGCGATCTTGGGCTCGTTGGATTTTTCTCGTCGATCTGTTCGATTCGAGTATAAGATTGTCGAAATCGAAGACCGTTTGGTAACTCAAATTGCTGTTTGAACCTTCCAACAGCACTTTGAGCCCTTGATTTGGACTCATTTGGGCTCGGATTGAGTTGAACTTGGTGTCGTCGGGTTCGTATTTCTGAGACGCTCAGTTTGACTATAAGCTCGCTGAAATCGGAGTTTGGATGCTCCCGAAATTAAATTTGAAGTTTCCAACTAGCCTTTTGCCTCGAGATTCGTGTCCGATCAAGATAATTTTGCATGAGCGTTATCAGTTGCCCCCTATTTCGGACGTCAGAAGCTCTAGGAGTCCGAAATATTTGTTCCAAATTTTTCACCAGTCAAATTCACAAACAAATTGCTTCCAAAGTTAACAATTTGCTCGATCTTGATAAGAAGCCCCATTTGGCTCGAAGTATCCAAATTTGAGTCTGGAATGTTAAAAAACGTGTCCGGAGACCCCAAAAACGTTCGAAATCAGACTTTCGGATGAAATTTGGGTCCGAAATGGTTGGGCAGCCGGACGGCCGGAACGGCGTGCCGCGCCGCGTGTGCACGAACGCGCGGCCCGCGTTCCAGCAGGGCCGCTCTGACCCGGCGCGGTCCGCAGAGCGGGCTGCCTGGCCGCGCACAAGCCGGGTCCGGGCCCTGACCGCTGCGGCCGCACAGCCTGACCTGACCCGCGCGTCGGTTCCCGCCTGACTCGCGAGTTGTCGCAAGCGTACCGCTTGAGCGCCGCAGCGGGCCGCCTGACCCGCGCTGCCTGCTCCAACGGGCCCGCCTGACCCGCGAGGTGGCCCGCACCGCTTGGAGCTGCCGCTCCATAAGGCGGTGGGAGGTGAGGCGGTTCGGCCCACCGCCTCAAGTGGGCCCCACCTCAATGAAAAATTATCTTTTTCATGTTTTTTGTCCAGAAAAAATTCTAAAAAATTCCAAAAAATTCACAAAAAAATATGAAAAATTCCGAAAATTTTAGAAAAATTTAGGAATTCAAAAATTCTAGAAACTTCCTTTCTCTCCCCTAAAAAACTATAAATAGGTCCTTAAAGCCTTTAGAAAATCACTCCTCCCCTCTTCTTCTTCTGTTTTCTTCTCTTCTCCCTCTGTCCTTTCTATTGAGGCCTTCCCTCGGTTTTCCGAGGCCCCTCTTTTGGCAAGGAAGTCCGGAGATAACCCTTCTTCTTTTCTCCCTCTGTCCTTTCTATTGAGGCATTCCCTTGGTTTTCTGAGGCCCCTCTCTTGGCAAGGAAGTCCGGAGATTTCTCCTTCTTCTCTTCCCCTCTGTCCTTTCTATTGAGGCCTTCCCTCAGTTTTTCGAGGCCCCTCTCTTGGCAAGGAAGTCCGGAGATTTCTTCTTCTTCTCTTCTCCCTTTGTCCTTTCTATTGAGGCCTTCCCTCGGTTTTCTGAGGCCCCTCTCTTGGAAAGGAAGTCTGGAGATTTCTCCTTCTTCTCTTCTCCCTCTGTCCTTTCTATTGAGGCCTTCCCTCGGTTTTCCGAGGCCCCTCTTTTGGCAAGGAAGTCCGGAGATTTCTCCTTCTTCTCTTCTCCCTATGTCCTTACAATTGAGACTTTTCCTTGGTTTTCCAAGTCCCCTCTCTTGGCGAGGAAGTCTGGAGATTCCCCCTTCTTCTCTTCTCCCT
>NW_021319260.1:63579-93432 GCF_001605985.2 Dendrobium catenatum | reverse complement strand
TATAAATTTCAATCTTTCATTTTAATTATTTTAATTATAATTAATTAATAATTATAACTTATTTATTTAATGTATTAATAAACAACTCTGAGACCTGTTTCACGTCAAGTATATGAGTATATCTGAAACGAACGCCTCGTTGCCCTGGGCCTCGAGTCCCTTCGGATACTTCGGATACTGCCCCAACTAGGCTTCGCGTGAAGAAAGAGTCACTGCTTGTTCGCCTTCGTTGGTCCTGTCGGAGTCGCTGCTTCGCCTTCGTTGGTCTCGTCGGAGTCACTGCTTCTTGCTTCGTTGCTCGGAAGTCACCTCTGGAGTTCACTGCGAAGGTAATGATCATTGTCAAGCCTTCTTTGTTCCTGTTCCTGTTGGCTCGGAAGTCACTACGGGAGTTCGCTGCGAAGGTAACATTCTTTTTTCTCCATTTTCTCCTTACGCGCTTCTTCAACTGTCGGAGTCGCTGCTTCTTGGCCTTCGTTGCTCAGAAGTCTGCGTCGGGAGTTAGGCTCCGAAGGTAATGAAAACTAAAAAGTCGTTACATCATCTTAACCTTTTGGGAAACTCAGCATTTTACATCTGCATACGTTGCATAGAAAGCACCTACAAGCCATCGGCATCATCAGAAAGGATCATGCCATGTGCTCTGACAACATTGGATCACTGGTAACCTGATTTGAAGGTACTAAATTGTGATATTGAATACCAATTATTATGCCCATTTTATTTTTTACTATTCCAAATATCGCAATTTCCTTCCATCACTGATGTAGTTGTCTTCATTTTCTGCTTTTGCATTTATCACGTCATGCTTCTGTTTCTGAATTGTGCTTAATATTTTTCTATTTTATTTCTCATAGCAAATCTTAAATTGAATGTCAACACTCAAGGTTATAAACCTTGTCCCTGATTAAGCTTTGATTTTCCTCACGTCCCTTTTCTTTATGTTTATTCTTTTCTTCCAAAGGAATAGAGGGGTTATTTCAGAGGGATAAGGAGCAATTATTTGATCTTTAACTTGCCATGCATTTTTATGCTGGGGTTTGTGCCATTTGATATGAAGATGGATAAAATGTTGCATATGGCTTACTATTTATTCAGGTTTAATCAATATCACAGGCAGTTTGTTGACTTACCAATGGATGGTCTATGCCAAACTTCTCAAAGTTCATTGGAGCCTCACATGAATCAAGCAAACATTCCACATAGGTAGTTTATCTGGGATCATGAATGCCCTAAAGTTCGTGAAGTCAAAATTTTCTCTAACCATCCTAAAATAAAATGGAAACGAAGTATTAAAAATTGGACACAACAAACCATCTCAAGCACGCTTGATATCGGTTTCACTCATTACAATTATGATTCTTATGTGTATATGAAATCTGAAAAGATTAGTGGCACTATATATCTTTTACTCTCAATTGATGATATATCACTTGCAATTTTTGTTTTAAAAGAAATCACCATATGGAAGGCTTTTCTTTAAATGGAGTTCTAAAAAATATCTTAGTATGCCAAGAAAATTCTTGTAATGGAGTTCATCCAGTTAGAAAAAAAAAGCCTTGTTCTTCTTATAAGGAATATGCATCAAGAAGATTATTGATAGGTTTGTTATGAAAGCTTTTAAATCAGTTTTTACACCTCTAGTACGACATTTAAAGTTGAGCAAGGATCAAACACCAACTTATGATAAGGAAAGGTCATATATGAAGAAGGATTCCTATTAAAATATTATGATTGGTGTCATGTATGTTATGATTTATTGTATGCAATATTTGGCTTATTCACTTAGTGTTATTTATTGGGTCGTTTTTTTTTTTAATCAATGGAGACATTATTAGGAAGCTACAAAATGGTGCTGGTTTAAATGTAACAAGTTCTTTGGAATTGAGGTATGAAAAATCTGATTCAGTAAATGAAGCGAGTACAGGGTAACCAGAGTTAAAATTGATTGTAAGTATTTCTCATGATGAACTCAGTAACTGAGATGAGGATTCATAAAGCCATTCCTCAGTAACTGGGATGAGGTTAATGATTATGATGACAATCAAAATGTTTGCTCATATGCATAAAATTATCATGTGTTAAAATTTGCTTCAAGCAACCTACGTAATTATTTGGTTTTTGGGAAAAATATTTGTTATTGCTGCTTTACGTTTCCTTGTTAGTGTGATTTTCATAAAAATATTGATAACTGAGAATGCATTTGTCTAAACACTTTGATTTGAAGTTCCCAAAATTTGTTTAGCAGGATTTAAGTTATATCTTGCATATATCCAGCCTATTATAGGATACCAAAGAACCCACCCTTAAGTTTTAAAGAGGTTCATCAAGCTGCATGGACATCCTTTCTATTTTTGATTATTATGTAAAAGTTTCTTTGGCTTCCTTGGTACTCTATCCACCATAAGTGGCAACGTCATCATTGATAATTATGTGCAACCACCAGTAAATCCTTCTCTAGATTTCATTGCCCACCAACGTGGGATGATGCTGATAAAATTCATTGAAATCTGTTTGATTGATTTAAGGTTCCTGAAATTCTGGTTGGCAGGATTTAACTTAAATATTGCATAAATCTTGCCTATTGTAGAATACCAAACAGCTCCTGAGTGTTAATGAGGTTCATGAAGCAGCGTGGACACCCTTTCTTTTTTGTGATTATAATGTAAAAGTTTATTTGGCTTCTTTGGTAGTTTATCCGCCACCCGTGGAAACATGATCATTGATAATTACGAGAAACCATAAGTAAATACTTTTCTAGATTCCATTGCCGACCAACATGGGGGATGATGCTGTTAAAATTCATTGAAAATCTATTTGATGGATTAATTGTTTCCTGAGATCGCATTTCAGACTGTTTTTGTTGTGTATATCAATGAGATTATAATTGTCCTGGGTAGCAATATTACTTTCATCCAACTGTGCAATCATATAGAGTAAAACATCAACATTGGGGTTTTTCACTGACAAACTGTGAGTTATTAGATTGCATGTTTGTGCATAATTTTAGTTGCAATGCATTGCAGCGTGTATGGTGCAGCATGGCCACTGATTGCATTTATTTTGCTATTGGATGAGTCATGAAATTATGGAATTGAGTCCAGATTTTTTGTTTTATTTTATTACTTTGCTTCTCAGAATATTATTGAATTTGTATTTAAGTGTTGAATCTTTGCATGTTAATGGATAATAAATTAAGTTGTCGTGCAGTGTAGCTGACATTGGTATAGTGCATGATCACTACTTGCATTTATATATCACTATTGGAATTGCAATGAACTTCCTTTTGCAATCGGGTTTAGATTTTTGCATTGGTTGAATGCTTTTTGTTGTAACTTTACATAACATTTGTAGAAAGTACTAGATGTGAAATCCTCCAGGTAATTGTGCATGCCCTGGGGAGTATTGAGATCTATTGTTCGTGTGTAAGGCCTTTGAAAATGATCCAAACGAGGGTAACTAAAATTGGCTGACCAATCACGTTGTGATCTATCCTCTATTCATAGCACCAGTGTCGAAGAAATATCAGATACAGCTACATTCCTTTTCCAGTTTTTGTTTTAGATTCATGAACGTTTACAATTTAAAAGCAAATAAAGCTTTTGACAGCAACAATGGCAAGTGTGATCGAGATAGATATTCAGGCAATGAGTTTGCTGATCGAAATTTCTCTGTCTGAGGCTTTTGCGTCTATTCTATGGGATCATTTCTGAAAAGATCATACATAGTATGACAATGAAATGTCCTAAATTCTATTAAATCAGATTCCATGAGCCATGGGGCCTTATCTAGGCAAATGCTGTCACCTGAGTCCATAGGTATTGCAGGATCGGTCGGTTGTTTTGTTTGATAGACCAATTTAATGCTTGCATATGAAAAAATTTCTTCGTTAATTTTATCTGTAACTTTGACCTTGTATGAGTTCCTTCTTCCTTGTTTATTACATCAGTTGGAAGGCTTTCGTGTTGCTTAACTTGTATAACTATTTATTTATTTATTTCATAAAAATATGCAATCCTTAACACTTGAAGACATCCTTATCACTCATTGTCTACGGCTTATATGTATGTTGCCATCGCTGATATTAAATTTCTTTCACAGTATCAGTGTTGCTTTGAAATATTAGGATTTTTATCATGAGTTACCTTGTTTGCCTACCCGCCAGTTGATTTGAATATTTCTCTTAATGTTTTTTTTTTAAAGTTTTGACTAACAAATTTAGTCTTCTAACACATGATATATTGATGTAAAAAAATAAATTGGTTGGGAACCCTCACATTATACATAAACTTTTCTTCGGATCTTTTATTTTACTTAAATGAGTATATTTGAAGAATAACACAAATTTTATTAATTTATTTCATACAATAATTTGATCTTTTTATTAATATTTTTTTTTAAATTTTAGCAACGTGCACTTTGTGCACGTGCAATAAAACTAGTTATCAGAAGAAACTCCTAGGTTTCCTGCGCGCCCCCTCTAGCGAGTGGCGATACACCATCAATTACACTTCCATCTAGCGGTTCTCTGACGGGTTGTGCTTTACTTACCTACCTACACTCTCTTCCGATCAGGAGCTCCAGCAGCGGATTTCTCAAGGCGATACAATCGACTCCTCAGTGCGACACGATGCTCCGGTAGTCTCTTCTACCTTGTGATGCATAACACCAGCGGCCTCCTCCTTCTCGCGAGTCCAGGAGCTGGAGGCGGAAGAAGACGTACGTTAAATAAAGAGCGGTAAAAATATGTGATTCCTTGAATAAAATCAGTTTTGCACTTGTTTTTTTGTCTCAACATTTATGAGTATTTTCTAAAACTGTTATCCAAGTGCTCTTGTTAGGTCTCTGTAGGCATTGAATCATTCCTGGATTTTTTTGGTCTCGAGATTCATGGTTCAGGTCTCCATACTGTTTTGTGGTGCTCTTGATGCATTTATTATGCATTAATCAAGTTTATGTTTTTTTGCCTCACTGTAGGTACTAGAAATATATCGAACATTTATGCTAAAGACATGAAAAATGAGGTGCATATAACATGTTTTTTCACACTGAGATAGCAATCATCTAAACACTAGAGTTTCTGGTTTATAAACATCACCCAAACAATTGGAAATTTTTTCGGACAACTGAAAGGGTTCAGCAACAGCTTTTTCTGACATCAAATTTTCTCACTGCAACTTCACAGCTAACTTTAAGGACAACATCAAGCACTCCAAATGTGCATCCATATAAAACTCTCTTTATTGTGGCAAAACATAATAGAAGTTGAAAATAATTTGCCTTGAATCCCCTCATTTACACTTCTGTCTCTTTGCCTGCTGGTTTGTTTCCTTTAAGAGATATTGGAATTGAGTTTGTTACCTGATTCGAATTCGACAGGTTTAAAGGCCAACTATAGTTGAGGATTGGGACTGGAGGGAACTGAGGCCCAAGCCCTAACCTTGTATGTCCTCCTCCAACAATGGCGCTTTCTCCTTCCACTACTTGTGATTTTCACTCTTCTCCCATCTCTACATCCAATGCATCTGATGTCTCCGATAACAATCTCCAGGTACTCCAGTATCTTTTCTTCATTCGTCATTTAAAGTTCCTAGTTTTTAAAATATTTAATGTTTCTTTCTTACATTCAGCATTTCTTTGTTCTCCACAAGGCACCGGCTCGGAAATGCGAAAGAAAAAGCTCCTCAACATACCGGAGAACAAAAAGAAAGATTGATATGTTGCTTTCTTCTCCAATTAAAGACACGCAAGAAGAGAATGATGCTATCTACGAGCAGCTTCGCCTAGAAGCCTTTGAAAATACTTGGTCGAAGATCAATTCTACTGTCAAGGTCAGCTACTCTTCAGTGCATCCCTCTCTCTTCATCTTTAATGTTCTTAAATGTCATGCCCCATTTTCAAACCCCTTCTGTGTAATTATGAGGCATAACTGAAGCAGACAATCTCAGAAGACATAATTGTCACCATTCATCCTGATTAAACTCGTTAGAATTGAATGAGTGAAAAGTAGTTTGGCTCTATCGTATCGATAATATTCCTATTATATATAGCATCGAATGAGTTATAAGCTCAATGAAATAAATAATTATAACTTAAAGACAAATATACAATGAATGAATATAAAATATGACGCTGATCATTTGAGCTAAAAGAAACATTTACATTCAATTATATCAACAAACTCAATATAGTAGATGCTAATTTAAGACACGGGTTATTAATCAATTGCACGAAAAAATCAATTAAAAAAATAAGCATAACGGTTACATGAAAATGATGCTGACATTTATATTTCTTATTTTCATTTTCTTACTTATTCTTGATGACCATTATTTCAAAATGTCATATCATGCTTACGGGCTTTGGCCTTTTTATATGATCATTCCGTTGATACAGGTCAGACCGTTTGAACTTTCCAATATTAGAGTTGTGAATTCCTTTTTATTAGAGTTCTAATCTTGGCGTGTATTGCAAGCTTTGTTCTAAGTCTATTTGAATGTAGATAAACATGTTAAGTAATGATATTGTAACAGGTGAATGTGTAGTTCATTCTATCTGTACTATAAACTTGAATTGCAATTTGTTATTATCATGAGCCAATAGTTATTTTGATAATATGTTTTAGGAATTATGTTGTATCTATAGATTAGTTGTGTATCCATTCTTCGTTGATTGCCTTACTTATGGCATATTTGTAAATGCAATAGGGTAGACCACACTGGTTATGAGTAGGTGGCACTGTAATGTTTTTATTTATTAATGACTTAATCAACTTATTTGCTTTGAAATGCTTGATATTTGCATTGTAGTTATGAATACATCTATTAAATCGGCAAGGAATTATTGGTTTGTTAAAAATATGAATTCAACGTACAGGCCAAGCCACAGCTAAAAAAGGAAAAAAAAAAAAGATGCAAACTTCACAAGATCATTTGAAGTTTAAATTTTTCTTCAATCAAATGGCTTAACACAGGTTAAGCTTCAAGCCCATTTTAATTTTGCTTATCTTCCATTAGCTTAGATAGGCAATTGAACAAGCCCTTAACTTACACTTACTTTTCTCTAAAGCTAGGAAAGACAGTCTTAGCTTAAAAATGATAATCATGATGAGTAAAATACCATTTTGTGGTGGTTTTTTCAGTTTAACCCCTGTGCCAAATTGTGCTTTAGTGTTTCTACAAGTTTTTATTTTTATATTTTAGGAAGTTTTAAGGGAGATCAACCTTACTTTGTTCGAGGAAATACGCCAGTGGGTTTTTGAATCGTTCTCCACCATCAGATCCGCTAGTCCTGTTCATATGATGAAGCCATATCCGATAGCAGCAGGGGCCACATGTAAAAGAATACCAGCGGCGCTGATCTTTACAAGTAAGCTGTATTTGCTGGAATTTTTTATTTTTGATACTGATATGTGAAGTATAGAATACGATAAATATGGTTAGGTTATGAGAAAGCAATGACTGATTTGTTGATGGATGGACTAAAATTTTGCAGAGAATATTGAGTTTGTTGATGATATGCTGATGTTTCAAGATCTCAAAGGATATATGCAGTCTAATGGGTGTCATGCAGCTTTTCTCTCAGCATTGGATATCTCCACAAAGTGTGGTATAGGAAGTTGCCTAAGAAGTTTATATAAACAACTTGTTCCAGAGGCTTCGGATGTAAGAGCTTGCGTACATTGCAATGAGCTAATTTCATCAAATATATATGAAGCCAGTTTTCCTCTGTAAGCAAGCAAGAATTGTGATATTTGTTATTTTTATAATTTGTCTGCAATTAATAGGTTGTTGATGTACCGTTAATAGCCTCATGGTATTGCAAAGATGAGAATTATGATAAGCCAATTGCTGTTATAATTGAAGACATGGAACGATGTGATAGTGCAGTCCTGGCTGATTTTATTAAAATGCTAAGGTATGTAGGAATATCTATCGTGATTGAAGCTTTCAAGAGCAGCTATGAGGCAGTTTTATTGTACAAAATCAACTATATATTTTATCCTAGCGATAATTTTGGAATCACAAGGTATACGATATGATTTATCATCTCGAGTCAGAATTACCTTAAAGTTGTGTTTTATCTCATTAATCTTTTATTTTTATTGCCTTTAATAAAAAATGCACAAGAATGAATTAAATAATACTCTTAACTCCTGGTTGAGTTATTCACTATGGTGGAAGCAATTATAGTTCATGCGTCAATTCTGTAATTGTCCTTATCTAAGTTACTCTGTTGTTGTATATGCCATGCTTGCAACAGTACAAGCATTCATTCATAATCACATTCCTGCAACAGGAATTTGAACATGAAATTAATGTGGATCATTATTGGTTAATCTTTATACTCTGGAGTATTTTATTTGACTCTGCAACATGTTTAATGTAAAATGGTTGAAACTTAGCAAGCGTTTAGCTTACATTGTCTCTGCTCAATTAGTCAATTTAAGTAGTTACGATCCGGATATATATTGGAAATAGGTTAATTAAACTGTCTAATGAAACCAAAAATTTGAAAACAGCAGCAGACTTTATTCCTAGTTCTCCTTTTTATTGAAGGGAAGTATTACTGCTTTATTTGACTCACATGCTTTGAAATAAACTTTTTTAAATTTCGCTTTGTCAAGTAATAAATTTCATTTTCTTCTAGTCTTTGTACCTAAGATTAAACTTTATTTTTCTTTTTGGTGTTTCAATTCTCATTAACTAGTATTTTAATCTTGTAAATGTTTAGCTAACACATATTAAAACATAATTTATATAGTCATGATCAGGATATACGAGTTAATCAACAAATTGATACAACATTTTCCAAACGTATCCAAACTTATTTGTCAGGTTCTATAAACATGAGCCAGTTGTAGCTGGTGAACTACTCTCACGCCGCTGTTCTCCATACCTATGATCGGAGCCCCCTCGAGGCTCTTAATTAGGTAGGGAATGGGATAAGAGATTAGCTAGTTTTGTTATACATCGAAAATGCTATTTGAAGCATCCATTTTTATGACCGGGAGCTTCAATTCGGAATGCATTCCTCCAATTATGAAATATTGACACTTCTAGATGCCTTCTATGTCTGTACCAACCATGTGTCAGATGCGGACGCATCTTTGACAAATCTTGATGTGTCAGACACTTTCATAATCGTGTTAGATGCCTTCTATAACTCTCAATATTATGTCATGTTATTGCTATTGTTAGATTTTTGTATCTTTATTGGAGTTGATGTTATCCCATTTGAGGATTTTATCATTCTTTGTCAAACTTTTGTATGCTTCAACTTGGCAGTGGTACTCTTTAAAAATAAATTATACATTCCTTTTTCTGTTTTACTCCCGTCTCTTGATTAAATTTGTAGTGAATGGGTGATGAAAATTCCAATCATTTTTATACTGGGAGTGACTACTTTTGATGCCCTGAGAAAACTTCTCCCCTCAAGTGTCATGCATAATTTGCAACATTGTAAGTTCATACTGGAATCTCCCTGAAGGAGAATGGATTTTCTAATTGAGTATGTTCTAGTAAGATTATGATACTGTGGGACTAAATTGGTTTGGGCTTTTTCTCTTTTTTTTTTTTCTCTAGAAAATGTGCGATCATCATGGATTTTTTAAATTCTGATTTTGTAGAATTTGAAAGCTGAGAAATTTGATTTTGATTAAGTTTCCGTTACCTCCTTGTCAATACAACAACCAACATTTTCAATTATGTAAGGGCACTTTAACGTTAAACATAGCTTGAATTTATGTAATATTGCCTGGAACTTGGAAGGGTATGTTCTCAAACTAAAAAACTAGAACAAATGAAATGAATAAGTTTACTATTTGATAATTTGAAAATTCTTTATCAATTTGTTTAAGTTTTTATAATTCTCAATATTATGTTGTGTTATGGCTATGTTAGACTTTTTGTATCTTTATTGGAGTTGATGTTATCCCATTTTAAGATTCTGTCTGCATAAAGATTTTATCATTCGTAGTCAAATTTTTGTATGCTTCAACTTGTTATTGGTACTCTTTAAAAATAAATTATACATTCTCTTTTTTGCTTTACAACTGTTGATTAAATTTGTAGTGAATGGGTGATGAAAATTCCAATCATTTTCATACTGGGAGTGACTACTTTTGATGCCCTGAGAAAACTTCTCCCGTCAAGTGTTATGCACAACTTGCAGCTTTGTAAGTTCACATTGGAATCTCCCATAAGGAGAATGTATTCTCTGATTGAGTATGTTCTCGTAAGACCATCTTCTGGGTTCTTTATTGGCCACAAGGTTGCATTATTCTTGAGAAACCATTTCCTTAGACATGATGGAACGATAACCTCATTTTTAAAGGCACTGAAGGTAAATGCTCTCAGTCTCTGAGTGTTTTCTCATTCAAACTTGACATTCTTATTGAATGTACTCAGTTAATTATGTATAAAAAATCATTATGATTGTATTTTTCTGCTGGATCTTGCCTATGTTAAACAGTTGCTTACCTCTGCAGCTTGCTTGCGTTAAACACTTCAGTGGGGAACCTTTAAGTTTTTTGTGCCCGGGCATGCTTCATGATGATTGTGAGGTAATACTAATCTCTACATTACATACTTAATGCAACATGTTACTAATCTATGTTGACTATATTATTTACATAAATTAATATCATTTCTTCTAATAAGATATAATTATGAGGTTTAGCTTTAAATTATGTCCCTTGACTGGATTTGATGCTATAACATTGCTTTTTACAAATTAATGCTACATGATATTAAGCTTCATCATTCTAGTTAAAATTTAATCTTTATACGTAAATCTTCTGCTTCACATTCTTTCTTCCCTGTAAATGATAATCTAGTTTTGTAAGCTGCTTAAGTCATATAGTTTATTATTCACCTTATTTATATTTCCTTCTGCAGGCTTTTTGTCTGGCAAGTGTAAAACTTTAAATGATTGTTCGACTAAATCCCTAATTGTACAATACAAGTTCTCTTAGAGCTTGCACTAATTTGGCTTCAACATTCTAATGAAAATCTAATCTTGAGCTCATGTTGATGTTTGGCTTCATATTTATATTCTCTTTTTAGCACCATTACTAAAAATCTAAAACTCTGTTGGAATTTCTTTTCTGGTCTGTGTATTGAGCAAAAAATGACCGGTCTCAGAAACCATGTGCAGATGAAAATTTGGTTCTCAAATGATAATCTCAATTTTCATGCTGGCTGAATTTACCTTGTGGGTATTTGTTGCTGCAGGCTTTCTGGTCTGGCAAGTGTGAATCATTATCTGAAGTTTTGAGAAGTTATGCTTTTGATTTACCATCCTGTCAAAGGTTTTGACTCGCTCATGATTTTCATGTTTCTGATGGGGATTGCTTTTTTGGCTTTAGCTTACGCATCTGGGAATGGTATATCCAGGGGCAAAACCACGGGGGACAATAATCTTGCACAAGGCTTGTCTAAGTTGAAGTGGCTGCAAAACAGTTGGAGTTCTGTAGTTCTGGTTGGACATTAAACTTATCCAAATCTCTCTTGAAAAGTATATGATATCAAGCTTGCACTGTTCTGTTTATATAACCTTTTTTGTCTTATTTGCAATTAATTTTTACATCACTCTATAGATTTTCCATATTTAAGGATAAATTCCTAATAATTATAAAACGGCGGTCTTCCGATGACCCGGTTAGGAGAGTAGAGGTATTAGATTTGACTTATGTTAAGAAAGGTAGGGGTAGACCTAAAAAGACTTGGTTAGAAAATATTAGGAATGACCTTTCTTTATTAGATTTAAACGAGAATTTGACTTTTAATAGGACACAATGGAGAAAAAAGATTCATGTAGCCGACCCCACGTAGTGGGATAAAGGCTTGATGTTGTTGTTGTTGTTGCCTATAGATTTTTCATATTTACATTTAATGCGTATTTATGCATGCATCCGTAAAGGACTGATTATATCACAAGGTACCTGGCATTTATTAGTAATATTGCTGGTTAAGCGTTACCAGACCATTAGACTCTGTTATGCATTTGAATTTGTGGTGCCCATAAAGGACATTGGGCCATAAGGTACTATGAAACCAATTTATTGCTTGCTGGATAACTGCTACCTTCTCTTATCACTTCATTGTTATTACAATGTTGATTGGGCATATCATCTAGTAATGTATGTATCACTAGGTAAATTTTACCTTACTCTTAATTTCACGTGGGACTCATTAAACTTTACAATCCCATTGGTGTTTGTACTTGCACCTCCTCCACCACACACATACCATATCCACTTTGCTTTTCCTTTGTCCATGTCCTTTTTAATAGCTTATATATTAATTATTGATATTATATTAATCATATCCTATCAATAGTTTCATAGAAGTTCCACAAAATTATTATAAAGATAACGTGTATTTAAGGTGTAACTTCTTCAGAAAAAGATGGCTGAAATCCTTGCTCCACTGATAAAAAGATTCAACGAGTATATAGAAGCACTCATAATAAATTTTCTTTGTTGTGTACGTTCTCTGACTGTTGCCCTGAACGGGTATTTTGTTTTTGTAATAATTAATTCTGTGCTATGAATGAATGGACGCTATTTACATCTGTTTCAGTGCCTGCTTGAAGTGGGGAAACTCAGCAAAATTCAACTTCTAGACATTTTTTGCGAGGCTATTGATCCGACTTTGTGCAGTGAATGGGCTTTAGGTCAGCAATTGTTACCACCATTGACTGCCTCCCATGACTCTGTAAATGGTGGCTTCATCTCTCAAGCTATACAAAAGGTTAGGTAAGCAGTTCTACCTAGAAAGAACATTCCAATGCTGATTAAAATGAATATAAGCTCTTTCAAAAAATTTGTTTTTTATTTCACTGTTGACTTCCGCTTGTGTTCCACAAACCAACCTAATTAAATGAGATGAGGAGGAAGGGAGATGGGTGCAATTTCACATAGAATTAACTCAGAACATCCTATTTAAAATGAAAAAAAAAAGCTCAAATGTCTTTGATTTCACTACAGACACACGGTATAGGTTAGGAAGATCAGACGATATTATCAACTGCAAGAAGAAAATATTCCAGATTCAAAATTTGAATTAGAATATAATTAGGGGTTGAATTGGATAATATAATGAATTTTAAAAAAATATTTAAATAATTCTAATGATGAAGTTATAATGCAAATATGCGATAAAAAGATAACTATTTTATGAAATATAAAATATACATGAGAAATTTAAATTTTAAACACCAGTATTTAATCGACCGCCATTTTTATAGTTTAATATTTTATTTCATAAATTCAGGTTATAAATTTATTTATATCAATGTTAAGTTTTAGTCATTTGATTTAATATAAATGTAACAATTTGATCATAACATGAACTAGGCAGTTCAATTAAATCGTGACTAGTTCACAAGTTTGCTGGCCTGATTGTTGTTTCTTTGTAGTTCTAATATATTTTTATAGGTTCTAGGAAAAGTAGTTTTAACTTTGGACCAAATTGATTTGAGGACTGGTGTTTGGTTCGATTTTGTAAGTGTTGGGTGGGAAGTAAAATCATGCAACGAAATAAACAAAAAATAGAAAATTGTAGCAGGAAGAAAAGAACACACCACACTACACCACATCACACTAAAAAATTCACTATAAAAATTGAGAGAAATAATACAAATTTTTCTTCTCTTCTTCTTCTTCTCTCTCTCTCCTCATCTCTCTTCTCTCTAGCACCGTTCTTACACAAGAACAAATTAAGTGATACACAACAACAACCAAGAGATGCAACCCTTGTTGAAAATAGAAATAAAATTACTTTGTCCGCCATGCACGGCGGCGCTCAATTCTCTGCCTCCTGTCTATATTGCAACGACGTAGCGCTGGGGTATGGAGAGCCACAACGCCCCCTGACAGCACCTCCGGGCCAAGGTTTGGAGCGCCACACCCTCCACTCTTTGTCTTTTTCCACCAAACTATGTAGTGTCAGGGCGCTATATGGAAAAAAAAATTTCGGGTGATTTCTCTCTCTCTCTCTCTCTCTCTCTCTCTCCTCATCTCTCTTCTCTCTAGCACCGTTCTTACACAATAACAAACTAAGAGATACACAACAACCACCAAGAGGCGCAACCCTCATTCAAAATAGAAATAAAATTTTTTTGTTCGCCTCACGCCGCGACGCTCAATTCTTCGCCTCCTGTCTATATGAAAGCGACGCAGCGCGGGGGCTTGGAGAGCCACAACGCCCCCTGGCATCACCTCCTGGCTGAGGTTTGGAGCGCCATAGCCCTCCACTCTTTGTCTTTTTCCACCAAACTATGTAGTGCCAGGTGCTATATGGAATTTTTTTTTGGGGTGCAAATCACCTGAACTCAATTAGGGGGAGAACCCCTACAACCCCCTAGCAAGCCCGCCAAATTGAGTTGAGTTCCAAAGCAGAAGTACAACCTGATTGATCGACACAATCGATTCCTAGTTCCCACAAAACTAACATAAGCATATATATATATATGGTGTGTGTGTGTGTGTGTTTGTTAGAAATAATACTACAATAACAACATCAATCTTTTATCCCACTACGTGGGTTTGGCTACATGAATTCTTTATCTCCATTGTATCTTATTAAGAGTCAAATTCTCATTTAAATCTAATAAAAAAAGATCATTTCTAATATTTTATAATCAAATCTTTTCTTTTTAGGTCAACCTTTCTTAATATAGGCTGATCTCCTCAATGACAAGCTAAGCCATTATAAGAACATTAACTAAGCGATAAACATTTGTATAAATTTTAAATGTTTAAATTGCAAAGCCTTTGAGGGCCATCATCTTGGTCCAGCTAGGAAGTTTTAGAAAGCTTCAAAAGTTGTGCATGAAGAATTCTGAAGTTTATAAAACCAAATCAAGTTGAGTTGAAAAAGTAGAAGAATGGTTTCTTCATCAGGTTATGGTCAAGTGCGCCACTAAATAAGATTGATGGCTGAGCTGGACTTTCAAAGCATCTCCAATTTAACAAGCCACAATAATGTAAGCCGAAATTAATTCCAAGTGATTTAAGAGGCTTATGATTGGATCAAAGATGTTTTCCTAACCGAACTGTTAGAGCTCATGTTTGCATATTGATAAAGGAGTAACTGTATTTGAAAAGTGAATCTCATAGTTTTCCAGTCCCTTATGATGATTTTAAAGGTCTAGATTTTGTTTATGCAATTTACCTTTCATGCAAAGGTAAGACTTTTTTTTTAATAATTTGGTTACCTCCCTAACATGAATGTATAGGCCAACCGCTTATGTTGAATAGTTATGTGACAGCATACACCAAGATCATTGCCTTATTCAACAACTATTTTGTGACCTTGTTAATCATGGTTGGTTTAATCAAAGCAATGATGCTTGGTGTGCATCCATCCATCTTTTTTCTTGGAGAAAAAATAAGTACCCTTGTTGGCGTTTTAGAGTTACAGGAGCTGGTCGCACAAGAAGCCACCTCTTCTTGATAAGGCATGCCAACGTATGTGTCGGTTGTGTGCTGTAGGTTAAACCAGTTAATTAGCTTTTTTTTTAAAATTATATTTCATGTTGAAGAATTTGAGAGAAGTAATAATTTCCCCAGCATTTTAACGGGCGTTTAACAGTTGTAATAGTCAGCGTTAAACTTTTTTGTATTTGTGTTGGCATTATTTTAAAAAAATGGGTGCTATAAGTACGTTCTCTATATTTTAATGACATGCATGTTTTTTAATATTCTTTTTACTCTGGACTCAATTCTTTTTACTATTTACATGTTAATGCTTTGGACTTCTTCATTGTTCAGGGAGCTTCCTTCTGATTCCCTCTGTCAATTGTTTGGCCAGTGGAGCCTTCACACGGCAGAAGTAATAGAGGTACCAGAATGATTTCGTGTTCTTTACCTTACTCCAATATTTCATGCAGCAGCCCTTACCATTTGGGCCTTCTGAAAGTAATTAAATTAAAAAAAAAAAAAATCTGCTAGCTGTTTCTAAAGCTTTTTTGAAACTTTGCCACCATTTGGTAGTTAGTCTGCTAGCTAGCCAAGGTATGGAGCCTCATTATCATTTTTTTAATGCATGTCAAACTTTGACAGTATATTCATTATAGCCTAAAAAATAATTATCCTTTTCTCTAAGTGACATTCATTCTTATGAATGGCTAAAGTGCTGCATGCTCTGGCATCTTAAATCACAGTGAAATAAAAGGGATATGGCTATGCACCGTGATTTGAGGAATGGTTATTTGTAAAGTATTGATTCCATTTTCCATGTTTTGAACTGTGGCCTTTGGGGAATGAACCTAACTAGCTTAAGCTTTGCTTGTTTAATGGTTTGAGAGCTGAACTTTTGTTGTCTGATAATCAAACTCATTTTGACCTTCTCATGATTCAAGTTTCCTAAACATTAACGAACCAAACATGAGGATGGTGATATGAATATATGTAATGGTAGTTAAGTTAAAAGTGTTATTGTAAATCTTGGATTTATTTGGTTTTTAATAATTTATTAGGAGCCATTTTGGTCTGTAGATACTCTTGTTGACTATTAAGGTTGCATGCAATCATTGAAGTATAAGAAGATAAGAGGCTTGACTCACTCTTTCCCCTCTTGGCCCTCCAAACTATCAGGAGTTTTGGGCATTCTACAACTGTCCAAATCCCTTCTCCTCTCTCTACTTGGAGCTTTAGACAAAGCTATAATTGATTAGTTATCAGCTAATGCAATACTTATACTATTATTTTCCTGAGATTTTTTGTGTGATTTATAACAAATTGGTGCTCTAGTTGATTTCTTTGTCAATTGCTGTCATCTTCATCAATCTTCACTCGTCGTTCACATAATTTATTATCGATCATCACTAGTCATTCATCTTGAAAACTCATTTAACTAAAGAAACCCCCCCACCAAAAAAAAAAAAAAACTCTCCAGATCTCCGACCCTCCTCTGTGCTAGTTTCACGCCTCCTCTCCCACTACATATCATGTATGCCTCTTCCAGATTCTATGCAGATTTTGCAGCCTCTGCCCATATATTGCCTCGAAACGGCTACCTTCATAATGCTCGATCCCGTTGTTAACCTCCTTTATGCTGTTCAAATGTAGATACTCTGCAACCAGGTCTAAGCTTTGCTAAACCCCACCTCCTGCATAGTCTTCATTATTTTCTCTTACGCCAATCCAAATCCAATTGATATCCAACTTGTTTTTCCACCACCTAGATTAGATAAAATGAGATCCTTTTAGATATATCCATCCCTGTTCGCAACCTCTGCCTCTTTGCAGATCTCATGTTGTCCATGCCTTCCAAACAAACCTCTAACAAGCTATAGTCAAAGATCCGTTGATCCTTGAACCTGTCCTCATCACCATATTGGGATGTATGCTGCCATCTTCATCATATCTCTCATTCAATGTCGTAGGTCACCATCCTCCCGTCCAGCATTCGCAAAAGCTTGATAAGAGCTGTCCAGTTCTCGTCAGCCTCAAATTGTTCCATTCAGAGTCTCAGAACCGACGGCTTGAGGGAGTTTATCATTTTTATTCTTAGTTTTTGTTTGCTTGGTCATGAGGGCAAGTTCGGTTTGAAGGGGTAGGTAAATATACGAATAAATGTAATGAATACTTAAGAGTGTAATTGTGTGTCTTAGACTTGCTAGTTTTTAATGGATTATTAGGAGCCCTTCTCTAGTCTATCAATACTCAATACTCACGTTGAGCATTAAGGCAACATGAACATGCCCCAAGAATTTGCACTACCGAGGAGGGACGAGACAGTTAGATGGATGTTTAAAACTTAGCATACATTTTATACAATTATAACAATTTGAACCCACCTTTTTTTGTTTTCCTGTAACTTCCAATATCTCAAAAAAGTCTAAATCAAAATTTCACTTATCATAAAGGTGTTCACATGCATATTGTATCAATACATGCCATATATTAATCATTTGAAGGAATGTAATTAACTATTCTATACAACTATTACAACTATACAAATACCTAATCGTGCTTGATGTAAACAAAATTCATTCTTTCGTAAATTTAGTCCACATGCAATTTTCCTTAAAATATTCCTCAACTACTGGGGTGAGCTATGAATATATAAATCAGTAGGTATAATACAATTCTAAAGCACATTAATCCAAAATGTTGCATGCTAGGCTAGTCATCATTTTTAAGATGTAAATAAATCATAGATCTTGGCTTTCATTTCAATAGAAATTATGACCATAAATATTACTTAATAATCAGAGTTATGTATGGTAATGGACTCATAACATTCGTTTTGAGGGCTTGAATATATATTGAGCTTGTTAAAACTTATACTTTGGCATCAATTTTAATACATCCATCTCGGTAGCACCGTCTATGCATTAATATAGTTGACCCTTGGCCTTATACATCTTGCATTGGCGTAACATGGCATAACTCATAGATCTGCTATTGTCTGAGGTGGAAAGGTAAAAGTCGTCAGTGTATGGATATATTAGCGTTGGGGATGATTCTCTTTCAATATGTGCATACAAGCATACCTATCATCATTTTCTTATTCATTCTTCTCTAATATAAAATCTATTTATAAGAAACATTGCAGGGCCAATGCAAGCAATATATATATATAAGAGTATACCCTTCATTCATAACAATATGAAGGATTAATTGCATTGTGAAAGACAAATAATCATAATTTGCAACATTAGTCTTGTGGCAATGAATCATCTTGTGCTTATAAAGGAGTAAAAATCATAAACATCTCAATTTTTTTGTATATCTTTAGAAGAAAGGAAATATTATTTCAATTTAGAAATGAGATTATTACATTAATTGACTTCTTGGATTTCGAATTGAGTCATTGTTGGCTCAAGAAAAATGGAAAAATAATTTCTTTTTTCTACATTTAAATGAAAATTTTCACCACCAGAGTGGCTTTCTCCATATTAATTGATTAATTAATTAAAATTTTAATTTTAATCAAACCAATAATCAATTTAAATTTCATTGCTCTCAAATTTTTAATTTGCTCTCGAATTTTTTAAATACTCGGAGGCAATTAATTGCTATTGGATTTAAATTAAGCAATTTAATTTTAATTAATTAATTTTTAATCAATTAATCAATCTTGATTATTTAAATTAATTAATCAATTATTGTTAATTAATTAATTTCAATTGACCAATTTTTTTGATTAATTAATTAATTCTAATTAATCAAATGATTTCAATCTATGTTGCACGGATACTCCTATTTACGAGGCGTGCTGTATCAGACACGTGTCAGATACGGATATGCCTCCGATACGACACTAATACATGTCGGATACGGCTTTGCTGTGTCCAATTAAAATATTATTAAAATTCGATTGGACACGCGTATCGGATACGCGTGTCCTATTAATAAAAGGAAGAAAAAAATATTATTTAAATTTGACTGGGTTGGTATCGAAACTCGGTACTCGGTATTGGTCGATACTGCTCGTTACCGCTCAGTACCGAGCGGTACTGGAACTCAGTACCGCTCGGTATTGGAACTCGCCAACTCGGTACCGCTCGGTACTAAGCGGTACTGGAACTCAGTACCGCTCGGTATTGGAACTCGCCAACTCGGTACCGCTCGGTACTATAACTCGGTATTGCTCGGTACTACTCGGTACCGAGCAATACTGGAACTCAGTACTGCTCAGTATTGGAACTCATTATCGCGCGGTACTGTAACTCGGTATTGCTCGGTACCGCTTGGTATTGCTCAGTATAGAGGGGTACTGAATGGTACCAAGCGGCAACGAGAAGCTAAAACATGCTCAGTACCACTCGGTATTTTTTCATAAAAACAACTTACTAAGCAGCACTTCAAAATTACTCTTACAAAAAAAATTTATTCCGGGGGCGCTGCCGGGGCGCAGCGCCCCCTTGGACCCCCGGCAGAGTCGCAACATATCTACACTTCTACTTAAATTTTTTCATGTTTCAAATTCATATTATTTAATTTGTGTCGATCCTATGTAGGATAATCAACTCTAGTGGAGTAGGAATTGAGTCTGATGATGGTCCATCAGAAATCAATATTGAAGATAACAAACCTCTATGGGGTTATGTTACAAATTCATATGATTTAATTTGTGTCGATCATTTGTAGGATATATATATATATATCAAGTCCAAAAGGGGGAAGAGGAAGAAAATAGTTTCTAACTCCTTGAATCAACCTCATGCTCAGGTGCATATGCCAGCAACTTCACTAGGCTCAACGGCCTTTCTCGCTTATCTTTACAGAAGCTGTTTTATAGGACAACCTTATTTTCAGTTGTCCTAAAAGTAGAAGCCTTTTTAGTAAAAATTGTTGGAAAACCTTTCATATTTTTTTTCACCAAACAACAGACATGAGATTAGTTTTTCTTTTGTATATATATAATTTTTTTGAATATAAACTTTAGTTGGTTCAAAATTTTATTTCAGATGGACAAAGAAGTGAAGGCAGTCCTTTCAATGATAAATCTTCCAAGTGATGGTCACACTTCAAAAGAAAAACAAACGGTTAATATTCACGGGTAAATTCTAGCTTGTTTATTGTTGTTGTTCTG
Organism: Dendrobium catenatum; assembly: GCF_001605985.2. Taxonomy (NCBI): domain Eukaryota; kingdom Viridiplantae; phylum Streptophyta; class Magnoliopsida; order Asparagales; family Orchidaceae; genus Dendrobium; species Dendrobium catenatum. The sequence goes on along the minus strand of NW_021319260.1, from coordinate 72,880 downwards.
CATGTTTATGTTCATTCAATCATAAATCTTCCAAGTACATCAAGGATTGGACTTGGCTTGGTCATTCTATGAGTTTCTTATGTTCGGCTTGAGCCGAGCTTTCACATATATGTTTGGAATTGGCTTGTTTATACTTTCTTATGATTGAGCTTGGTTTATTCTTGCTTTGCCTAAATTAGCTGAACAAGTTCTTAAATAAGCTAGTAAACAAGTTGTCTCTCCATCTCTTTTTCAATCAAGCTCAATACAGGGCCAAGGGGATTTAGATGTGGTCCAACCCTTAGGATGCCATGTATGCATGAAGACTAGGAACTTCTCTATTCAAATGAGAATATAGGAATAACTAATGGTAATCAATGATCTAAGTGTCATGGAAGTGACAATCTGTGTCATAAAGAGGTAGTTCTAAAGTGAATTGAATGAGAATGAGAGGGTAAACTCTACATGCCACATGATGTGAATATTCCTAAATGCCGTGTTGACTCATATAGGGTACAAACTTGTGTTTGTGATATAAGTTTGCTTAGATGTGACGTGTGGGACTTGACCTATGTAGATCAAATTCCTTGTATTCTATTAAGATGAGTTAGCAAAGTTTAGGTGACGTGTTTGCACGCCAAATGATTTGAATTGTCTCTAATGCAATGCATATGCCAATGTTGTGACCAAAAGTTAGGATGCTCACTCTAATGTAAACATGAATTTGCTTCTATGTGTGCGAGTGTTTTGAATATATTAAAGATGGATACTTTTATAACATAACGTTATTTTGAAATCAATGATTCAAATATCGGGATGTTTAATGAGTTTCCAAAATTTTAATTAAAATAGTCCTATTTAAACTGGCTAATGGATCAGGTCAAAGAATGTCAGAAGTCTGGCTTTAGCACAATCAATCTTAATAGAATTTAAGGAGTTCAAGTTAAATAGTCAGAACTTGTTTATATTCATTTTATATGTTATGTTAATAAGTATAATTTAAAATTATTACCATTCTTTTATAATTTTAAATGCAATAAAATGTAATGTTGGATGATATTAATTATTCACATAATGATAGTTATAATAGGTGAATGATTTATTAAAAAAATCAACTATATAAATGATGTAGAACGGAGGGGGGGGTTTGGTTAATTAATTTCCCTAAGTGGATGTCCAATTGGGGAATTAATTAATTTAGGAGGGAGAGAAAGAGATGGGGGCCTGCCAAAGGAGGGGAGAGAAGTGTCTAGGTTCGATGAATGTAGAAAGAGGTGTCTAGGTTCGATGAATATAGGAAGATGTGTCTAGGTTTGATGAATGTAGGAATTTTGAATTAATTCCCAATCAATTTCAGATTTAATCATTCATTGATTGAGGGAAGACTTTTCAAAATTAAACTAAATAATTTAGGAAATAATTTAAATTTTGAATTTAAATTCAAAAACTTACCAAAATGAAAAAGACTTAATTTATGAAAGAATAAATTTAGAAGGGAAAAGGGTGGGGCTAAAGCCGACGGCTAGGAGTGGGTAGGGTCTAGGTTGGGCGACAATTTTTGGAGGGAAATTCAATTTCAAAATTTTGAATTTGAAATAGGAGGGAATCAAATTCAAAATGTTGAAATTAATTTTGCCATAGAGGTGGGAGTAATTGGTGGGATTGGAGGTTTAATTAGGAGAGCATTAATGGGCATCTTAATTAGGTGATTTAAAACTTGCCAAGTGAGGAATCTTAAATTAGGAAGGAGTATTTAAATTAAATCTTATTGGAATTTGAAATAGGTTTGATTGGAATAGTTTCCTAAAATAAGATAACTAATTTAGGAAAAGATTTGAAATTTAAATTCATTTGAATTTAAATTCAAAAGCTTTCCAAATTTAAAACAAATCCAAATAGGAAAAAAAGAAACCAGGATGAAAGGGCTAAGAGAAGTGACGGCTTGGTGGAGAAGGTGGTGGTTTGGTGGGGTTTTAGGATGGAGATAGGGAGGAGATCGTCGGTTGGAAGAAGGGGAGGGTGGTGGCCGACGGTTAAAAGGAAAGGGGGTGGGTGGCCGGTGGTGGGGAAGAGGATAGGAGGTAGAAAGCCAACGATTAGGAGAAGATTTAGCCAGCGGCTAAAGGAAGAGGCGAGGGATTAGAGAACGAAAATAAATCGTGAGCCCGGATACTTTTTGCGGCTGACAGGTGATACATTGCCCTTCACCAAGGGACTTCAACCACGAGCCCGGACACATCCTACTGCTGGTGGGTATCTCATTATCCTCACATAGGGACTCCTACTCTCCTAAGAACTCTCATTGCTCTCAAGAATAAAGTGTAGAAACAATTTTTTTATTAATTCATCATGGTCTAATCCAAGAGCAAGGGTCTCTATATATAGACCTTAAAAGAAACTAAAAGACAACTTTGCCCATTGGGCTTATATAAGACAAGACCCTTAAGGCTAAAAACGAAAAAATGCATAATTAATTCAAAAATACAATTAATAAACTAAGACAAAATGGAGGAATTTCGGCCGTTGATCTTCGTCTCTTCCTTTGATTAACATCCACTGTCGGATGTCTGCATGATTCTCTTGGGGTGGGAGAAAGCTCGACTCCGTCGAGCACGTATCTTGTTTGCACAACCATGCTTTGATACCAAACTGATGTAGAATGGAGGGTGAGGGGTTTGGTTAATTAATTTCCCTAAGTGGATGTCCAATTGGGGAATCAATTAATTTAGGAGGGAGAGAAAGAGATGGGGGCCGGCCAAAGGAGGGGACAGAAGTATTGATGCAGACAAAAACTAGGAAAACCCCTAATTTTTGCAAGAAAAAAGAAACACTTCATAGGAAATAGAAAATTACACGAAAGAAAACAAAATACAACTTTATATCATAAAAATGACGCTTACAAACGGCGCTTACACACTTATGAAATAAAAACACGTAAAATTGCATTCCTTGATTAAAAAGAAAGATACAAGTGGGGTGGTCACATGCGGAGAGAAGAAAGAGGTAAATAGTCGAGACGAAGAAAGGACAAGCTCGCAAGATTTCCTAGAAGAAGGGTAGAAAAGGTGGAACAAGCTTGCAAGCCTTTCCAAGGAAACCCGTATGTTTTATCCAAAAAGCAGTCACATAACATTTTTTTTATTAACAAAACACCACATATAGGAGAAAAGGTGCAGCCAAACAGCCCATAATTATTTCCAATTGAGCCATTCAAAAAGGGGAAATGTAAGGTCAAAAGCCAGTCCAGAATAGCACCCGAAAAAGCCACACAGGAAACCACGAAAAGCAGGCACGAGACAGACAGCCAGGGGAGGAACCGAAGGGGCAGCATAAGGAACCGAAACCAGCAGCCCAAGGAATCGGAATAGGCCACGGGAAGAACAATCAAGGGAGAAAATTGAAGAGACATAGGGAAGGGAAAAGGAACCAGGGGGAGGAAATTAAAGGGTCATTTAGAGGGGGGGAATGAATCTAAATTAATTTTAGATTTATGAGCTGAATAAACAGTGGCTAAGCATTTATGAGCTGATTTTTAGTAGAGGAAAAACAAACTCACCAAAATAAAAACCCAAAATATTTTGACCCCCCATTTGCCTACATCAATTCTCCCCTGGTTGAAAGAGCTCATCTCTTGATGATGCTTGAGTATGTTCTGAAAGCGTTGCATCTAGCTCTTGAATTTTGGCTGCATACTTTTGCAAGATTTATTCTCGTTCTTGTTTGAATTGATCTTGTAGAAGTCTCTTTTTCTTCATGTACTGCTCCGTACACAAGTGCATTTTCATATGTAGTATGTATAATTCATTTTGTATCGGATATGTTGAATCTCCTTCCGTGAATTGGCACTTCAATATCTTTTGGCTGATTTTCTCCAACAACTGACTCAATTTTTTCGTGGTTTTACATTTTTTTAAACACTTAAAAATTATGAAAAAATCTAGGAATACACAAACCTAGGCTCTGATACAAAATTGATGCAGGTAAAAATTAGGAAAACTCTTAATTTTTGTAAGAAAAAAAAAACACTTTCTAGGAAATAGAAAATTACACGAAAGAAAACAAAATACAACTTTATATCATAAAAATAATGCTTACACACTTATGAAATAAAAACACCTAAAGTTACATTCCTTGATTAAAAAGAAAGATACAAGTGGGGTGGTCACATGCAGAGAGAAGAAAGAGGAAAGAAGTCGAGACGAAGAGAGGACAAGCTCACAAGCTTTCCTAGAAGAAAGGTAGAAGAGGTGGAACAAGCTTGCAAGCCTTTCCAAGGAAACCATAGGTTTTATCCAAAAATTAGTCACATAATATTTTTTTATTAACAAAACACCACACTCGCGCGCGCGCGCGCGCGCGCACACACACACACACACATATATATATATATATATATATATATATAGGAGAAAAGGTGCACCCAAACAACCCATAATTACTTCCAATTGAGCCATTCAAAAAGGGGAAATGGAAGGTAAAAAACCAGTTCAGAACAGCACCCGAAAAAGCCACACATAAAACCAAGAAAAGCAGCCACGGGATAGGCAGCCTGGGGAGGAACCGAAGGGGTAGCACAGGGAAGCGAAACCAGCAGCCCAGGGAACCGGAACAGGCCACAGGAAGAACAACCAGGGGAGAAAACCGAAGAGACACAGGGAAGGGAAAAGGAACCAGGGGGAGGAAATCAAAGGGCCACATATAGGGGGGGGGAATGAATCTCAATTAATTTCAAATTTATGAGCTGAATAAGTAGTGGCTAAGCATTTATGAGCTGATTTTTAGTAGAGGAAAAACAAACTCACCAAAATAAAAACCCAAAATATTTTGACCCCCCCTTTGCCTACATCAATTCTCCCATAGTTGAAAGAGCTCATCTTCTGATGATGCTTGAGTATGCTCTGAAGGCGTTGCATCTAGCTCTTGAATTTTGGCCGTATACTTTTTCAGGATTTCTTCTCGTTCTTGTTTGAATTGATCTTGTAGAAGTCGCTTTTTCTTCATGTTTTGATTCGTACACAAGTGCATTTTCATATGTAGTATGTATAAACTTCTTGGTTTCTACAATCACTTACTCTTCAATTTCTAGTCTCATTCGTCTTGGAGCTTGCTTAACAGGTACTGCATCTGGTTTGATAGCTAATTTGTGAACAACTATATCAGGGGATAAGCCTTGCATTTCATCGTATGTCCAAGCAAAGCAGTCCTTGAATTCGCTGAGTAATGCTTTCAACTTTTCAACATTATTTTTGAAAAAAAGAGTATTAATAAAGGCCGGGTGAGGATCTTCCTCAATCCGATAAGATATAGTTGAGAAGCGATGGGATTTCTTGGAAGATTCTTCAAAATGTCGACCATCGAGAACATTGTCTGTAGGGGTCGTTTTTGGGACCCATTTTTTATTAATTTCTTTAATGGTGAATCTCTAGGAGTATACATTAGATGTCACACCATACTTTTGAATATATTTTTCTAAAGATATTGATCTCTATATTTGTTTTCCCTTATGTCGGGATCTTTCGGTGGTGGATTTTTGGATATGCATCTAAGTGTCACATCCCGATGCTCACCGTACATATCTTGACTCTTTCTTTGCTCCACCATAATAATAGATGGTTGCTTTTACTTCTATCGAGACCTTTCAATAATGACTTTTTGAATGTATGGACCAAGTGTCACGTCTTGATGTTCATCGTATAGAGCTCAATATTATCATTATTATTTTTGTTGCTACTATAGAATTTAAATGACTAGACAAAGGTGGAAAGAGAAATCAATCCCCAACGAAGTCGCCTGAAATTTGTGGGCTTTGAAAATTCTATTTTGGGTGACTTCCTGGCCTCTCCGTGCCATCGATCTATTTTTCTTTTATTTTTAAGTGTGACGACGACGGTAGAAAGTTTTAACGAGATTAGGTTCCGGGGGAATTTTCAGAAGGCATATTGGGTTTTAGATAAAACACTACCCATAGATTTCACCCTCATTTTGTATGGCCTTTTTTATCTGAGTTATGGTTTTCTATAGGCGCAAGCCCTTACAGTTAATTACCCCTCCCGATAATAGGAGAGAACTTTCGATTAAGGTTAGTCATTAACGAGTTCGTATGGATCATAAATCCAATATATAATAGCAACAATTTTAGGGTTTAAATTTAATATTATGATTTGGATTTTGATGTTTGGAATTTAGAGCTCATTATCATAAACTTAAAACTGGTGGTGGAGGAATGACGATGAGCCCGATCAAGATCCTATGGTTCTGTTGTTCCGGGCTGTCATATTCCCTGGTCTACTTAGTCAGAGAAGGTAGTTGACCCAACCTGACAGAAAGTATCTTATCGGCAGCTATGAGTTGCTTCGTCCAAGAATACCTTATAGACCTGGGTTGATGTTTGTCTAAGGGGATATATCTGAATCCACCTTAGCTGACAGAGGGCTTTATGCCTATCGAATATATCCTATAATTCATAGCTCAAGGGTTTGACGCTGTTAGGGAACATATGGGCTTTGGCCGTGATTGTAATATAATGGTGCCATTTTGCGACAAAACCACCCGATTTGAGGGCACGTGCCACGTCCATGTTGGCAAGAGACTATTTGAGGATGAACCAAAGTGATACACCCGACACAACATTCGCTCTTTGTGAGCTGAGGTTAATTTTAAATTTATCACCCCGACAAATAGTTGCGGGATGTGGATGAGTTTTAGTTTTAAAATTTTAAGTTGATAGATTTTATTTTAAGAACTTGGGCTTTTGTTTGACTCAAGATTTGACCCCTTCGGTTGAGATTTTCTATCAACACGGCGATCATCAGGGTGATTTATGGGCATTTATGTTTTTGTGGGTATTTGTATTTATAGATTGAACCTTGTCGACTCTTTCAACTTGCTGACATAGGATTTGGTTTGTACTTGACTTCAGTTGTTAACCCGCACAGCATCCATAGACGTCACGTATATTTTTATAACACGCTCGTCGAAGCCCATGCAGGTATTTGGGGAGCATTTTGTAATTTAAGTCATGTCTACTCTAGTCTTTTCGAGGAGGATGAGACTGCGCAGCATTCTAGGATCGTTGGATTTATGATTCATATGTGATGACCGGAGTACGTACGGGTTGTGTTTAGTTTGAAAATAGAATGTATATTAATGAACATTTGACCCCGCTTCAGTTTAACGGATCATATTTAATACATAATGGGAAATTTTAAAATATTTAAATATGATCCATTTACGCAAGTGATTTCATTTAGAAAATGTTTCTGAATTTTATTTAAGGGCCAACGAACGCCTTCTGTCCGCTTGTATATATGTTGCGGATCCGGCGGCGTTATTGTTTCATACATTTTTCCTTTTTAATTATAATTGGAGTCAAATATTGAAAGATTTACATCCTTATCAATCAGTTGAATCCTGATATACTTGTGTACAATGAATAGATCAGACCAAGATATCCTTAAATCAGCAAGTAATCATCAAGCTTTTAATCACTGTGGCATAGCTTTTAACTTTTCTAGATCAGCACAATCAAATGAGTGCTCTAGTGTATTTGAATCAAAGGTGACATCTCCTGTCATTGACATAACCCTTTGAAGAGATCTTCTCAAAACTATTTTTTATCTGTTAGAAATATTTATCCAATAGAAAGAGTTTATAAACGACTCTAAGGTTCTTAGTTTGAATAGAATTTCTCACATTTCTTAAATAACTAACTTCAATCATACATTGCTAAGACATATAGAGATGCATGATAAATGTTTTCAAGCAAAGACTATAGTGGCATGATCTTGATTTGGCTAAAAGACGCATCAAATCAATATGCTTTGATTTCATGTAATCTCAAAATTTTGTTGCCAAATTTTTCTTGAATATTCAACTTAAGTCAAAGTCAATTGTCAATTTTCTTGAATTTTTAAAACAAGATTGTGTCACTTGCCATTAACACAATTCATCTTATAAGCCACTAGTATGTGCACTTATCATTTGTTTAATGGTTTAGGCAAACAAAAACACTTTACCTCCCTCTTATTTTATAGGTTCCAATTAATTAGAAACTCCTGCTTGACTTGAGGGTGTAGACCACTTTCTCTTTTATTTTATATTGGAATGATTATCCATTAATCATATGATTTTAAATCATTTAGAATGATTAAATTTGTTTCAAATTAAATTCATGTTTTCCAAAATTCACTATGTCCAAAATTTTCGATAAATTTTCGGCAGCCTCCCGGCATCCCCTCCCCGGCGCCGGGAGGTAAGAAGTGGCTCGATTCGGCCGGAATAAATTGATTGCGAGGAGATTGAGTCTTCAAAAGCATTGATTGGCGAAGATTGGTTGCAGATCGAATGTTTGCCGTTGATTGGATGCAAATTGTAGTTGATTGTTGATGCTCGATCGAAGATCCCTTTTTCTTATTTTAATTTGTCAATTAATTAATATTATAATTATTTTCAAATTGAATGATCATTTGAGCATTTTCCAATCATTCCAAAAATTTGGCTAAGTCCTAAAAATTTTGAGGAAATTTCAGCAGCCTTTCGGCGTCCCCTCCCCGGTGCCGGGAGGTAGGGAGTGGCTCGACTCGGCCGAAATAAATCGACGATGAGGATATTGGAAGAGCGATCGAATCCATTAGTGTATGCACTCCCTCGGCCGGATTAGGTCGACGACCAAGGGCTTCGGGGGACCAGATCAACTCTGGGACTTCCATTAAATTGCTCCCACTTATTTAAAAATCCATTTATCCTTTTTTTTTATAAATTAATTATTTAAATACATTTTAATTGAATGTTTTTTCCAATCTTTCAAATGGCTAAGTCCTGGATTTTTGAGGAAAATCCGGCAGCCTTCTAGCGTCCCCTCCCCGGCGCCGGGTTGTAAAGAGTGGCTTGGATCAGCTAGAGCAAATCAACAGCGAGGAGATTGAGAGAATGATTGAGTCCCTCAGTGTCTGCGCTCCCTCGGTGGATAATCTCGACGACCGATGGCTTTGGGGGACCGGATCAACCCCGGGACTTCCTTCAAATTGCTCCCACCTGCTGAAAATCCTATCATTTCTCTCCATCTCTCTTTTTTATTTTATTTTATTATATATACATTATAATATATATTATATAATATATATACATATATCATATGATATATATTATAGTATAATATATGATATATATTATTATATAATATATCATATATTAATATATAATATACATATTATATATTATATAATATATATCCTATATAATAAGTTAGAAACAAAGAGAGGGGTCAAGAGAAGCAAAGCCTGATCGGGCTAGGGCTCAGCGGCGGGAGTCACGCACGGAGGCT
>NW_021319260.1:49252-60474 GCF_001605985.2 Dendrobium catenatum | reverse complement strand
CCTCTCTCTCTCTCTCTCTCTCTCTCTCTCTCTCTCTCTCTCTCTCTCTCTCTCTCTCTGCTTGTGCCGGTCGGCCGAGAGGTCGGAGATGGAAGAGGGAATGGGGTCGGACAAAGGAAGTCGTGGGCTGAACAGAGTTCCGGCTCTCTCTGTGTGGAGCCGGAGGAGGAAGGGTCGGCGGCTTCTTGAGTTGGATCGGACAGAGAAGGTGACGGGAGCAGGGCTTTTGCGTGGAGGAGGCGAGCGTGGGGTTCGGTCGGAGCAGAGGTTTCGTATGGGGAGAGTGTCGAAAGGAAACGAGCGTGGAAGAGGGAGGAGTTCGGATCGTGTGTGTAGCGAATAGCTTGGAGTCGGGATTCTCGTGTGTGGAAGAGGCGAGTGGGAGAAGAGAGGAATCGGGAGCTTCTGCGATTGAGTGGGGAAGTCGCTCGGTATTTAAAGACGAGAAAGGGGCAACGATCGAGAGCTAGATTTCGGCAGGGATTGCGGAGGATTCGACGCGAACGGCTCCGAATGCACAGTAACCCGGCGGAATTCCTTGCGGGATTTACGGGATCTCTTCGATCGAACGAGGTACGCAGATTTTTTTGGTCTTTTGGTTATTACATAGAGGTCAACAGAAATTGAAGGATTTTTATCTTAACAGTAAATAAATCATATGCTTAAATACATATAACACATAAGATATTTTATTAATTCAGAACATAATGATCATGATTAGTATTAAAATAAATAATAAAGAAATAATGTTATGAAGTGTCATTGATTCTATTTTATTATTCTTTCTTATATTGCTAGAATATTACATACAGATGATATAAATGACTTTTTTATCTATATATATGTATTTCATAGATAAGTAATTAGTTCTATTGTTTGAATATTGGATAAGTTAACTCGGAAAATCACATTTGAATGTTCACTAACCTATTTGTATACTCTTGAATTTGCTTATTTGATATATATTTATGCAAATTTTTTGACTTCTGTAGGTGTTTGGCATCCTCAGCAAGGAAAAAGGGCAAACCATCTTTGAATGATGAAGCGGCAATGCTGCTAGTTAGCCTGCTCAGGTTGTACTTTATGCATAATTTATTTGTTGGGATGCTCTCTTTGTGACCTTCATTAGTACTTGTGCTCCTTGATATCTAATTGTAAGGATGGAAATAACCAAGCCTAATGACTTTGCATATTCATTTACATAAATGTGTGCATGTTAGTACACCCGTTTTTAGGTTCATATGCATGTTTATGGCAAGCTTAGCAGCGAATAGATGGATACATAGTTAAATGATGGAATATGTTTGACTTTACTCTCAAATAGAATTCATAACTGGTCAGTACAATACGGGTCCTTCACAAATTTAGGAAATGGACTTCTTCTTCATTGCGCTTTCTTTCTAATTGCCATTTTTGTGTTCAATGTATTCCTTGTGGGCATTCTGTTTACGTACTCACTATTCCTTTCCAGCATCTGATGATTAATATTTATACAGAAAATTTTTGGTGCCGATTGAAAGTGTACCTTTCCATGAAATTTTCTGCTTCAAAGATGTTTCTTCTCTAAAGTCAGTAAGTATGGCATTTAATTTCATCATGTGTTGATGTTTTCTAATATTATATCACAGGTTTCTGTGTTCAATTCTTATCTAGTGTCGTACCTGTCACATTCTGTCTGGGTTTATGATGGTCACTAATTAATTGCCATTACTTCTTAGAATCATATTTTATGTGCTGCTGTCAGCTCATGATGAAATCATAAAGGAATTCTTTTTTTGCTGCTTGTCTAAGCTTTTTTATTTGTATTAAAAAAGAGGAAAGCTTTAAAACGCACATGAACTTCTGTGATACTGAAATTAGTTCTTATAATTACATAATAACTTATGGCTCCTTGGGTAATGTTTGTATTTACCATTTATACTCGTTTATTTGCATGGTTTATTTAATATGACCTTTATAGTCTGGTTACCTAAGTTAGTAGCGGCTTTTGATTTCACTTTTGTCGTCTCTAGGAATTTTTATCACGTAAAATCTATGTTAAAGTTTGAAGAGATTAGGGTTTGTGTTATTGGCCAATTTTGACTTGGTACACTTACTTTAATCTGCATACAATCAAACCCCTGTTGTTGAAGCAAAGCGTTTCTTATTGCTATCCCTATCAAGATATTGCATTTTGATGGTTTACCCTTTATTATGACGTCTTTTGAATTGTTTTTTATTTCTCTCTCCCTATTTAATCTGTCCTAATATTTCGTCAACATAACCATGGATGGAAACAACCTTGATTCTTAGCACTACACTTAAAAGTTTCGTAATGTCCATGTGATGTGATAACCTACAAAAAGCTAAGCCCCTTACCTATGAATTTCCTTGATGTTAGACTCTATAGTAGTTTTCCTTGAGATTGAGTATTTATTTTAATCATATTTCTCTCGGCATTATGTTAGAGTTTATCTAGGTTTGACATTGAGATTTCTTGTGGACACAAAACCCTGAAATTAATTATACCCCTCCCACTCATAAGAGAACACTAAGGAGCTTGCTTAGGGTCATTTTTTAGGGTCATGTTTAATTTTTAGAATTGAATTTGATTGTGTGGGGCATGATTAGGGTGATGGAGGAAGACATGATCAAGATCTTATAGTTATGTCATCGTAGGTATACCAATAGACCTTATCTAATGTTAGGTTGCTTTGGGAAATAACATTCAAGAACTCTGATAGCGACCACTGGTTGCCTCTTCATAGGTATCGTGTGTTGATTATGGTGTAAATGTGTGTTAAGTATGTGCTTTTGAGGTTGTTGTTAACTAGTTTACTTACAAAGGGATGCTCTTACTAGTTTTAATTGAATAATTCAATGGCAAAATATATGGTTGATTGCTATTCAGAGGTAATGGACATGCCAACTAGAGCTCAAGGGCATGATATGAACATTAGTCATCCATGAATTTTGGCTTTATTTGACTAAGCATATTTAAGGCATGTTGAAATTTTGATTTGTGTGTTTTTCATTCGTTTTTTTTTGGATAATGGACCTTTTAGCAGGAGAGCTAGCTCGAGTTTTGGTTGAATTTGGGCTCACATCTATTTGAAGGCCTATATTAGTTGGGATGGGGCTTCAAACCATTGGAAGTTCAAGTTTTAATTATAATGGGTTTGTTGGTGTCACACATCATGTCTGAAAGGTGATACATTATATTAACACAAGATACAATGAAGGGATGCACCTCAATTTTTGACATGAAACTAAAAAATCAAAGTAATTTAAAATTGATTTTTACTCACAAGAGAGAAGTTTATTGTATAAATAATTATAAGCAGAATATATGAAAACAAGCATGAAAAGTAGATAGTATTTTATTTCATCACTAGAGTCTATAAAAGGGGCATAGCAAATAAGTAAAACTTATTAATATAAAAGAAACTAGAAGAAACAATACATAGGCAAAGACTATTCAAACCCAATAGAAATATGAATACAAACTACACCATAAACTCAAAAATATCTATTGAAGTAATGTTGTTAAAAAAGTAGGCTCCTAGTAAAATTTTTTATGAGAAAAAAATTACTAAGAGTGAGTTTGATAATTCAAACTCAATAAGCAACTCTTATTTATTAAAGCATAAATGACAATTTGTGGGGGTATGCACTAAGAATAATGAAGAGGTAGGATTTATTATGTAATGAAAATATAGTGAATAGTATCATTTATCTAATTAGAGTAATATTGCATATCATTAGTGAAAGGCTGTCATATGTTTTAATTTAATCTATATATCATTATGTTCATGATAATTTATTTGGAAATAGTTCCAATGCAATTCTATATGAACATATCCATGTACCATCATATTAGGTATACTCATACGTATCTAAATATGGCTCATTAGTCATTTACTACCACCTTTTTATATATGTATATGTATTTATGGTCGGTTTTACTACGGCACTCTGAAATTAAAAAAAGGTCGGTACTAATCTTATAGAAATTCAATGATTTCTCTATAAACTTTTTGGCCTATCTAGCCAATATCAAAAAAAGGTTTTATTGAATTACATACTATTGCAATCAAGCAGTCATATTCTAAACATAATAAGCATGTAATAAATATGATTAATATTATCTTCATGATGAGACATGATTTGTGGGAAGAAATAAAGGCAACAAGTATGAAAATAGAGATTGTTACTACTTGAATCATTTAGATATTTGAAAATTTATGTAGCCATTAATCAAGATAAAACTACAAGTGCTTTTTGATATTTTATTATGAACATTAAAAAGCAATCTATGTAAATGTGTATAGTAGTAATTGAGTATTAAATATTGGACTAATAACCTATAAATTATCTAAGAATACATTATAAATTTCAACGATAACATCCCTAACAATGAAGGGTAAATTTCTCCTCTAGTAAGAAGTCACTTTCCTCCCAGTGACGGCAAGTGAAACCCATCTCGAAGGTTTTATATAATTTGGACTTTCAATTAAGTACAAGAACATAAATGAAGGTATTAACACAAATGCTTTTTGAAATAGATGTAACCTAATCAGTTTAAACCACCCCATAATCCCTCAGTTTAATTTTAATCATTGAAAGAATCAAACCTACCCTTAAGGGTATTAAAATTTAAATCTTTTAAAACCTCGTATCAAAATACAAGGATAAATTTAGGTGCTTGATTAGAAATCCACTCTAAAATAATTTAATAAATAACAAATCAATAATTAAACTACTATTCTTTCACCAAATCATGCGAAGAAGATGATGCAATAATGTCTAAAATAATAAAAAAAGTAATAATTACATATAGAAGATAAGGACTTGCGATTACCTCTTAGTTGAAGCGGTAGATGAGGAGAAAAGATTTGTTGTTGGTGGTTCTCAGTTGAGGGGGAGGATTACTATTAGTTGCTGATCAAAGGAGAAGGGGGAAGGCTTGTGCTTTGTTTTTCGTTTGATGGGGAAAAAGAAGATGAGGAGGGTTTCAATCGATAAAGGCTTGGTGGTTGTAAGGGAGAGGTACATGAGCATGTGAGAATGATGCCCAACATTCTCTCCTTAAAAGATCGAGTAGTGGTGGTTGTAGGCTTGTAAAATTTGCATGATAATGATAATCTAATGGAGTAGACTTCACGAAGGAGTACGAGGGTTTTCTCATATTTGGAGGATCAGATTTGGTCGGTCCTAATATCAATCCAATTCAGTTTTAGTTATTACATTTTGCTTTATAGTGACCTAAATTTGGACAATGCTTACATTCATTAGAAGACCCATAAACGAGACTTACAACCTCGAGAGGGAGAAAAGGTCAATGATGGATCTTAAGGCCTTACCCTATAGGTAAATTGACCTGACTTTTGATATTAACATGATTTGAATTTGGGGTTTCTTAATTTATTTGTGAGTTGTCCTAATGGTTGTGGCATACGATCCTGATTTTTGATCTCACACATCGAATTACAGCTCAAATATTGGAATAAACCCAAAATTGGGTATTGTAACCTTACCTTGTAGAAAATGCAACCTACTTACAAAGTAGTCATATAGGTAGGGTGTCTCTATTGGTAGGTTTTACACCCTCGCCCAAGTCCACCCTTTGTTGACCATTTGGATTCTTAACTTACCGGTTGATGTTTGGAATGAACTTGATTGGAAGCTTTAGAATTTACTATACCATGTAAATAACATATTCTTTTGATTTGATGAGCTTAATATCTGCCTTCACAGGTTGGTGCTAATGCTGTAGTTGTAGATTTATCTAAAATTTGATTGTAATAACACCTCTTTCTGATTGGAACCATTGCTTGCACAGGCTCTAATTGGGGATCCGAGAAGTGTCATACAGGATGACCTTTTGAAATCCGATGAGTATCTTCAGAGCACCTCCTGTAGTAGAAGAGAGAATGTCTTATCCTCTTCCATCCATGATACTGCTATCATGTGAGTTGTACTTCTACCATGACATTTTTTTAAGGAACTCAGTGAAGTTTTATAGGTATCCTCTTTAGTTAATGAAGCTCTCAATGGCTTGCCTTGCCAGAAGTTTATCAAACTCGCAAACATTCTCTTTCTTTCTTCTGGCTGCTTTTACATTGATGCTGTGCCATATTCCATTAAAATTGAGCTTTGTTGCTTCTTTAGCTTTATGGTTTATCTTATAATTGTTATTACCCGATTCAGGTATAGTCTTGCCCAAGAGTATGGTGACCTAATCAACCTCCATGACTGGTATCATTCTTTCAAAACAAAAGTACTTATCTCTAACCCTAAAGCCAAGCGTAAGGCCCAGCATTCTCCTGCTTCTAAAAAGGGGAAATCTAAAGCACTTGAGAATGAAGTGTCCATCCAGTATCCTTCAACTTCATAGTTTTCTTATTCCCTTTATTTAATTAGACACTAATGTTGTTACCACAGTATCGATTTGCTTTCTGAAGGGGCAATGCTACATTGAATTCATTTCTTTTAAGCTTTGTTTGGAACAGTTTTTTTGCTGCTTTTTAAAGCAGTTTTTTAATGCAAAGTTTTTTGGAATTAGAAATCTTTTTACTAGAAAGTCATTTAGAAAGCAGTAAGAAAACTGATCCAAATGAAATCTTAGATTACTGCTCTATCTAGTGAGACTGATCATATAATTACTTCTACTTTGAGTTAAACAAATTTGCATTTATTGTTCTGTCGACTGTTTAACATGATACCTTATTTTGATTTCTGATTTAGGCTTATGTGCTAGTTAAAAGTGCAATAGTGATCTAAATCCACCAACATGTACCATCTTGGCTCATAGGCCTGGTAGTATTTATGCCCAAATTAAAACAGGGAAATAGAGGGTTTGAATTCCACTGCCCATCATCCACACAAAACAATGAAGTTACACCAAGAAGGCAAGAACTTCTCATATTCTTATTGTGTCATTTATTTTGTTTGTGCCTCGTCTTATAAATACTTGGGATTAATGCGTAGAAGTCTAAAATGATTGAATTGCTGTTGTCCTTGACTGAAACCATTTAGAGCAAGATTTTGCAAAGCAGTCACAGAGCTACAAATCACAGGCCTAGTTCGGATGCCAAGCAAGAGAAGACCTGATTTTTTGCAGAGAATTGCTTTTGACCTCTAGTCCATTGAATTTTTTGCAGGATAAGTGATATTAAAAGCCAACTTCATAGTAAGTGAATTTCTTACTGTCAGTTCTCAATTTCGTTGTTGCTGTGAGGCAGTAGCCCTGCACATTTTTTTATTTTTTGTTCCTACTTTAGGTACCTAATACTTGGGCTAAAATTTTGTATTTTTTATTTGGAGATGCAATTGGAACTATCTATTTCTTGTCAGGATAAGGCTATGTATTCAACCTTTCCTCAGATTTCAAATCAGCAAGAAGGTTCATGCATTAGGTAACACCTTTTTTAATTTGTAAAGGCATCATAAAAAATAATCATAACTTCTATTCTAAGAACATGTTTAGGCTTCGTTGGGGACGGTTTTCTTCCTGCTTCTTAAAGCGGCTTTTTAGTAGAATTTTTTTTACTAAAAAACATCTTTAAGAAACAAGAAGAGAAAGCTGTCCCAAACGAAGCCTTATTTCGCACTAATTTTGTGTGGATTTTATCATTTGATATACTAGCAATTCAGTAGGTGTGATTGTGGCAAGTGATTATAATATATAACGGCTTGATTTAGGCAATGATGTTGGACTAACCAGTTCAAAAACATCTTAGAACAGAATCTAAATGCTGAAATTGATTAATTTGGGACTTGAAGATAGGTCAAGAAATAATGATAATGTTATAAACAATGTAGAAACTTAATAGATCAGTTTGAAACAGTTAGATAAGGGGACAACTGAATTGAATTTGAAGGGCCCAGCCTTGTCATTGATTCTTTACTATGGATCCATATTCTGCCGATTATAATTCTTGCTGTATTAAGAAAAAAATTGAAAAATTTAGGATCATAACGTCAGCACCAAACAACTGAAATAAAAATGTTGAGATCAATGACTTTGGTGGTGCTTTAAAATTTGGCTACTTAGGTTGCCAGTGGTGAAATTAAAGTTTCGTTTGGGACGGTTTTTTTTACTGATTCTTAAAGCAGCTTTTTAGTATAAAAAAATTATTTTTTGTACTAAAAAGTTATTTTAAGAAGCAGTAATTAAGCCGTTCCAGACTAAAATCTAAGGGGTTTGTGTGGCTCCTGCCTTTAAAAGGTTAAGAAAAAATGTATATGGTCATGTGTAACATATATTCTTTAAAAATTATCTTGTAAATGTGTATAATATAGAAGCTGTACTCAATTTAGGGGAGAATATTTTGCCTCTTCTCACTAAAAAAACTTCATCGCTGGAGATTGGATGTTATCTCAGCTATTTGTTGTTTAAGTCCGATTGAAGTTTCAATTCCCTTAAGATTTATCACATGTTCTTCAGCCAACAAAAATATTGCGAATCCTATGGGAATTTTGTCCTTAAGAGTTATTTCTGTGGCGTTGGAATAATTATTACATCCTCTGACCGGACGTAGAGTTATGTTCGGCCGCCAATAACATGTCGTCACGTGCTCTTACTCTTTACCGCGCGGTCCGACGACTTGACTCGGACCGGAACCCGGGAATGCTATGTTCGCGTATTGCAAGGTATTACTCGGTATTTGCTCGGTATTGCTAAGTATTCCTTGGCAATAACGAGAAATACCGCTCTGTGAAGATCAATACCGAGCAATATCGAGTTGTACTGAGAAAAGATATTGTTCGGTATTACTCGATATTTGCTCGGTATTGGTTATTGCCGAGCAAAATCTAGCAATACCGAGCAAAATCGAGAAATACAGAGTCATCATGGGTCCGTTTTGGGTCGGGTTGTCGGAGCACGCGGTAAATAGTGAGGACGCGTGGCGCTATTCTACTGGCGGCCGAACGTAGAGCTACGTCCTGTGACCGGACCAAATAAAAGTTCGTGGCGTTGGGGTCTACATATGAAGCTATGGTTACTATTGTTTTAAAATGGAGGGATTGATTCATAGTAAGTTCAACAGTAGGGTAAGGCTTCATTTGAGATGACTTCTTGCCGCTTTTTGAAGTGATTTTCTAGTACAAAAATTTGAAGTTTTAAAAATTTTTATATAAAAAACAGTAAAAAAATTGCCCCATACGAAACTTAACTTTACTTTTTGGCCAATTTGGTGCGCATGGGGCTCAGGGGTTGATTGGATTTGATTTTTGATGAAACGGTTGGTTCAGTTATAAATCAAGTAATGGCTTTTTTTATTTGATTTTGATTAAATGATTATTATAAATTATTTATAATTTTCATTAAGTTTTAACTTTCTCAGATTTATTTATATTTTTTGAACTTTTAAGTTGGGTATAATACAACAACAACAACATCAAGCTTTTATGGGTTGGCTACATGAATCCTTTTTCAAAGTCAAATTCTCGTTTAAATCTAATAAAGAAATATCATTCCTAATATTTTCTAACCAAGTCTTTTTAGGTCTACCCCTACCTTTCTTAACATAAGTCAAATCTAATACCTCTACTCTCCTAACCGGGTCATTGGAAGGCCTCCGTTTTATGTGACCAAACCATCTAAGGTGACTCTCTCTAATCTTATGTTCTATTAGAGCTACTCCAACCTTTTCACATATATGCTCCTTTCGTATCCTATCTCTAAGGGTAAAGCCACTCATCCACCTGAGCATACTCATCTCTGCCACACTTAACTTAGTATTATGCTTCTCTTTTAATGGTCAACATTCGGCAGCATAAATCATTGTAGACCTCACTATCATCTTATAGAATTTTCCCTTAAATTTGAGGGGTACATTTCTATCACATAACAAGCCCGGTGCATTCCTCCACTTCAACCATCCAATTTGAATTCTACTGATAATATCCCCATCTATTTCACCATCATTTTGAACAATAGATCTAAGATATCTAAAACATGTACTTTTAAGTTGGGAATAATGATTATTTAAAATTAAATATCTTATAAATAATTTAAATATTAGATTATAAAATTTTGATTTAGAATTATATTTAAAATATTCATTGATGTAATATTTTGATTCAGATTAGTATAGTATTTAATTATTGAAAATATTATTAGTATAGCACTAATATATTATTTAGATCATATTAATATTCATTACATTATTTGTGGGCTCTGAAAATTTATGTCTTAGCCTCTCCTGTTTTTATTTGGTCCTACTATACATCAAGATATATGAGATGTATGACCAAAAGTACAAAAATGTACATAGACAGCTAATGAAATAATGAGCTAAGTGGCAAACTAGGTAAGTACAGCGGATAAGTGGATTTTAAGTTTGGGCCATATGCTTCACTGACCTTGCTTGAAGTGCAACTCTTGCAATATTAAGGTACTAAAATTATTTACAATATGTTCCCTCAACATTTTAAAAATAAAATAAAAAAAGCTTGGTCAATGTGTAGATCTGCATTTAAAAATATAAGCGATGGTACGCAGCGCAGGAGCAAGCGCCCTACGCTATGGGACATATTGCATATTTGGTCTGGTAACCGGACGTAGAGCTACATTCGGCGAGCCTTGAGAACGCGCCACGTAGCAGGCACAAAACCGCGGATCCGACCTAGCGAATAGTGGGTATGTCGCACGTGCTTTTTTTAAATCCATGACAAACCGGTATTGCTAGGTATTTGTCAACTTTGCTCGGCAATAACGAGAAATATCATTATTTGAAGACAAATACCGAGCAAACACCGAGTATTACTCGGTATTGTTCGGTATTGGTCTTCACATAGCGGTATTTCTCGTTATTGCCAAGCAATACCGAGCAAATACCAAGTAATATCTAGCAATACGCGAACATAGCATTCCCGGGTTCCGTTCTGGGTCAAGTCGTCGGGCCGCGCGGTAAAGAGTAAGAGCATGTGGCGCGATCTCAGTGGTGACCGGACGTAGAACTACGTCTGATCACCGGACCTAATAATTGTTCCGCATGCGAACTTCCTATCTTTCCTCGAGAACAATGGACGGTTGTGATGAATTCAACTTTAACCAGACGGCTTACATCAATGCTTCGCATGCGAAAAAGTATGCCCATCTGGACGGTCGGACCCTCGGTGGCTCGGTAGTGGGAATTTGGCAGCTATCCTCACTAAGCAACTAAAAAATTGTATGAAACGAACAATTGGTGCTGAAAGTGTAATTATAAGATTCTATGTTGCATAATTATTTA
>NW_021319260.1:0-49152 GCF_001605985.2 Dendrobium catenatum | reverse complement strand
GCAACTTATGAAGTTTTGATGATTCCAAACATTATTGTTCAAATGTGTAGTTCATCCTAACATTTTTAGAAGAATTGTATTTGCTCTTGTGTGTACTAACATTCAGGGAAAACGAACTCCAGATTACGATGACTTCAAATTGAATTCAGCATGAGATACTCTGTAATATTTGAAGCTTACTTTTCTTTTGAAATAAAAAATTGAAAGGGAGTGATTGTAACTTGAGTGATAAAAAACACACACACACACACATTGAGGAGATCATATAAAATTTATATTGATCGTACAGGACGATATACGTTTCGTACTGGACGATCAGACAGTTATCTCCCATAGAGCATATGGAACGAATAGGAACTTGCTCGGAAAATTTTTTCTAAGTCCTATTGTCTAGGACGAAATAAATTATCGTCCAAGACGATTTGACTCTCTAAAAAATTTTCGTCCAGACGAAATTAAATTATCGTCCATGGCGACTGGTTCTCTGGAAATATTTTCGTCCAGACGAAATTAAAAAATCGTCCAGGACGATCGGGTCTCTGGAAAATTTTCGTCCTGACGAAATTAAATTATCGTTCGTGGCGATTGGTCCTCTAGAAAATTTTCATCCAGACGAAGTAAAGAATCATCCAGGACGATCGGTCCTTTTGTAAAAATTTGTCCAAAACGAATAAATTTTCGTCCAAACGATTAACCGACTTAGGAAGTTTTCAGCAGTTTCTAGAAACGACCTGTAAATACCGTTCGTACTGGACGAACCTAGTTCGTACAGGACGATCAGCTGTACGAAGACATTTCGTACACATATTCAAATAGGGTCATTTCAGATCGTTTAAGTAAAATCGTCCAGGACGATCCACGATCGTACGGGACGATCCACTGCGTACAGAATTGAATAACTTGCAGTTTTTGGGCGGTTTTTATTGTCTTTTGTATAAATAGTCCAAATTAGACTGCCACCCAATCTTTTCGTCATTTGATCTACGTGCCTCTTGAGAGAATAACCAAGGGAGAGTGGAAGAGAGCATTCAGGGAGGATTCCTACCACTAGAGCAGAGAAAGGCTTCACTGGAGTTCAAAGGTAAGAGTCTCTACTTGTGAATTTGAATTACTTCACTCTTTTCCTTCTTCATTCTAGATCTTGTGAGAAGATCTGTCAAGGAGATCCGGTTCTCTGCCGACACTGGAGAGTGTGAACAGCGAAGGTTCTCTACCCACACTAGGAGAGTGTGAAAGGACGGAAGGGTTCTCTGCCCACACTAGGAGAGTGTGAAAGGACGGACAGTTCTCTGCCTACACTTGGAGAGTGTGAACAGCCGAAGGGTTCTCTGCCCACACTAGGAGAGTGTGGAAAGGATGGAAGGGTTCTCTGCCCACACTAGGAGAGTGTGAAAGGACGGACGGTTCTCTGCCAACACTGGGGATAGTGTGAAAGGACGGACGGTTCTCTGCCAACACTGAGAATTGTGTAAAAGGACGGACGGTTCTCTGCCGCACCGGGGAGTGGTGAAAGAGTGTGTTGTAAAGGCTTCTCCGCCTTGCTGTGGGTGCAAAAGGAGAGTCACTATTGGTATTAGTGCAATACTCAGAGGGTGCCTCTGGAGAGTGGATGTAGGTCTGGTTATAAACCGAACCACTATAAATCTGGTGTCATTTACTTTACTATTTTTACGTTTTCGTTACTTTATATTCAGTTTTAAAAAACTCTGTGGTGAAAAACATTTTTCTACAAAATTTGAAAGAAATTTATTTCGGTTCAATAATTTTCTATAAGGGGATTTAAATTTTTTAAACTACCAATTCACCCCCCTCTTGGTAGCCTTGGGACATTCACTTAGGCTTAACAAACCTAATTACTAGACTCAACAAGTGGTATTCAGAGCTTCGTTTCAAATCATAAGTTTGAACTACTTTTGATTAACGTAAATGGCTACTTTCAGAAATCGAAAACCACACCTGAGGGTTTACTCTATCACTAGACCTCCACTGTTTGACAAATTCCTTTGTTTTTGGAAAACACGCATGTCTACTTTCTTACAGTCACTTGATTATCGCATGTGGATGCTAGTCCAAGATGGCTACACAAAACCAACTAGATTAGTTGATGGAGTAATGGTCAAATACCTTTACAGATTGGACTGTAGAAGAACGTGACTTAGCACAATTAAATGCTAAATGTTTAAATAGTTTCTTTTGTGCTTTAAAATCTGAAGACTAACATGCGGGTTTTCACTTGCAAAGCGGAAAGGACATATGGGATAGACTTTGTATAACTTATGAAGGGACAAATGAGGTTAAACAATCAAGGCTCAATATCTTGTTACATGACTATGAATTGGTTTCGCATGAAACCTAATGAATCTATTTTCGAACAATGTACACAAGATTTTACACAAATTGTCACTTCTTTGCATGCACTTGGTAGGGAATTAACTAATGCTGAAATGGTTAATAAGATTCTTCGTTGTTTACCTACTGCTTATGATGCAAAAATTACTGCAATTACAGAGTAAAGATTTAAACATTTATTCTATTGACAATCTTCTTGGTTCACTCATTGCTTATGAGCAAAGAGTAAGTGCAAAGAGAAGATTGATGCAGGTGAACCACGAAAGGAGAAGAATATAGCACTAAAAGGAAGAGTCAGAGAGTGAACACTCATAACCTGAGGATGAAAATGATATTGCACTGATGACTAGACAATTCAGAAGCTTTTTAAAGAGGAAGCAGAAAGATGACGCCAGCAATGGAATAGAGGTAAGGTTTAATAGGAAATGGCAAGATTTCTAATGATGGTGATTTGTTATGAATGCAAGAAACCAGGTCATATCAAGACTGATTGCCCAAAACTCAAATCCACTCCTAGTAAGGAGAAGATTGAGGAGAAACCTATGGTAAAGGAGGGCAAAGAGTATTCAAAGACGCTTCTGGCAACTCAGCTCAAGACTCATCTGAGACAGAAAAAAGAAGAAGAAGTCACTAAATCTTGCTTAATGGCAGACAATGTGGGATCACTCGATCAAGAAGAGGTATGTGAACTTACATATATGAATATTTGAAGTTCTGAACACGATGCATGATGCATATAGGAAAATATGAAAAAGATGCATGCTAGTGTTTAGCTTTAGAACTGGAAGAACTCAAAAGGAACATGAATCCTTAGGAAAGACATGCTGTTAATAAGATGACCAACCACATGAACATCTTGGATGAATATATGACTTTGAATAAGAATTTTTAAAAATCTAAAAATCCATCCTATGCTGATCTTGAAAGGAATTTAAAAATTTTAAGATGAATCTGAAGCAAAAGCATATATAATTCAATATACAAATCGAATTTGAAAGATATGAATTCATTTTACAATAACTAATAAGAGCTCTACGAGGATAATAAGAACCCCCAACTTAAAGATTTTACCAAATCCTTAAAATATTATCCTAAATTTATGAAATCCCCTTAGAAGACAAATCACATGGAAGAAACTTAGGAATATTTTTCTAATTTAAATGTAAAAAATATAAAGCATGCAAATAGCAACTATCTTAACACAAGTCAGGTAGCACAAGCTACCACAAGAAATTCAATTTGAATGATTCCAACCTCATAAGCACTCTGATAATGAAAAATGTTCGATTAACCATTTCATTATTCTCTTTTTTTGTTAACCTGTCTCCGCATTCTATCAGAGTGTTTATGAGGTTGCAATCATTCACATTGAATTTCTGGAGTATTTCTTTTACATAATTTTCTTAAGAAATAAAGATGTCTTCATCCTTAATTTGCTTAACTTCAATATTGAGGAAGTGTGTCATTTGTCCAATGTCCATCATCCCGAACTCTTTAGCATCACTTTTTTGAATTCCTTAAACATATTTGGATTACTTCCAATGAAGATCAAATCATCCACATACAAGCACACTATCAAAATATCATAATCCTTAACTTTGATGTAGAGGACATGCTCGTAAGGATATTTGTTGAAGTTATTCTCAAGGAAATACTTGTCGTTGTAGTTGTTCCATGCCATGGGTGCTTATTTTAACCCGTAGGAGCCTTCTTCAGCTTCAAAACTTTGTCTTCTTGCCCTTTGACTTTATAGCTCATTGGTTGTTGAATGTAGACTTCCTCTTCAACGACTCCTTTAGAAAGGCGGACTTTATATCCATTTGATGTATTTTCCACCTATTTTGAGCTGCCAAAGAAATAATTATCCTTGTAGTTTCAAGTTGAGCAATAGGAGCAAATACCCCATCATAGTCGATGCCATCTATTTGACTGTAACCTTTCACCACTAATCTTGCTTTATATTTCTTGATTTTTCCTTTGACATTCTTCTTTACTTTGTACACCCACTTTACACCAATTTTTTTGTGTCCTATTGAAAGTGCCGCTAGCTCCCCATGTTTCGTTCTTCTCGATTTCTTTGATTTCTTCGTCTATTGTATCCTTCTAATTTTTGCTTTGCATGGCTTCTTAAAAATTCACTGGTTAACAATCGGCAAAGAGGCAAAAGAGAGTGAGTTTGTCTTTATTCTCAGTTACCTCATAGATTTCATTTAAACTTTTAGAGCATGGTACTTTTTTGCTTGACCCTTAACTTGAAGATGATGGGTCCTCTTGAGTACTTGTAGTTGGTGTAGTTGGTGGTGTTCTGGGCTCATCTCTTTCTTGATCCATCCTTGGCTTCTCAACTTCTTCATCCTTAAAGAAGTTATAGTGATCTTCATGTGGGTCCCAAACCCATTCTCCTTCTTCATTGAAGATGACATCACGACAGATGATTGTATTCATAGTGTTTGGATTGTATAACTTGTAACCTTTTGAGATTGGGTCATAATCGATGAAAATGTACTTCACACTCTTGTCATCTAGCTTACTTCATTGCTTATCGGGTATGTGCACGTGGGCTATGCTTCCAAACACTCTTTGATGAGAGGTATCGGGCTTCCTTTCACTCCATGCTTCCTGCGGTGTCATTCCCCACACACTTATTATTAGAGATCGATTGGATAAGTAAATCGAATATGCAACAGCTTTAGCCCAAAATTCCTTAGGTAGTCTCTTACTCTTCAACATACTTTGAGCTATATCAAAGATAGTTAGATTCTTTCTATCTGCTACACCATTTTGTTAAGGAGATCTTGGGATAATTAACGGTTGGCGTATTCCAATGGCTTCACAAAATTCTTGAAACTCTTTTGAAGTAAACTCCCCTCCTCGATCAGATCGTATGGCTTTGATCTCGAGGCGGCTTTCTTTCTCCACTAAGGCTTTAAACTTTTTGAATACTTCAAATACCTTTGATTTTTGCTTCAAAAAATAGACCCAAGATTTTCTCGAAAAATCATCTATGAAGAGAATGAAATAATTACTCTTACCGAGAGATATTTGCTTGATTGGACCACATACATATGTATATATGAGTTCAAGTGGCTTTCGTACTCTCGAATTTGACTCCTTTGGAAAGTTCTTCTCGAATTGCCTCTCGAGCAAGCATCCTTCACATATCTAATCTGGGTGTTGTTACAAGACAGACCTCTCACCATTTTGTTCTTTGATAATAGCTCTAGTCCTCCAAAATTAAGATGCCAAAATCAAAGATGCCAAAGCCAAGATAAGTCTTTGTAACAGGCTTTGAGACGCTTGGCAATATCATTTTGAATATTGAGCAATAATATTCTATTTCTTGATATTGGTATATTTGCAATTAGGTTGCACATATTATCTCTTATAGAAATGTTTTTATCTTTCAAATGAATATCATAACCTTTTTCTAAGAGTTGACTCAAACTTAAGATATTACTCTTCATATTTGACACATAAATACATAATAAATATTGGAAATGAATTGGTGCTTTCCATTCTTCAATCAGATAAGAATATTACATTTTCCCTTCACAGCAAGCTTGGACTCACCTTCTAAGGATATATATTTCCTCTCACCTACTCGTCAAGTTCCACGAACATGCTTTTTCTTCCACACATATGATTTCTTGCATCAATGTCCAAAAACCATGTGTTATCTCCACCCTTTTCGTTCTCCTTATATGCCAATAGCAAAGTGTCATCTTGTTGACTTCTATCTTCCACGTAATTAGCATTCTCTTTAACTTTAATTTTATTGGGAGTTCTACATTCTACAGTGTAGTGACTAAATTTTTGATAGTTATAGCACATCACTTGAGATTTGTCATACA
This sequence comes from Dendrobium catenatum, assembly GCF_001605985.2. Classification (NCBI taxonomy): domain Eukaryota; kingdom Viridiplantae; phylum Streptophyta; class Magnoliopsida; order Asparagales; family Orchidaceae; genus Dendrobium; species Dendrobium catenatum. The sequence continues at coordinate 42,952 of NW_021319260.1, read as the reverse complement.
TTGGTCTTGATTTTCCTCTTCCATGCCCTTTTGTTGAACTTCCTCTTTGCCTAAAATTGGTATTATTGTTCTTGTCATTATTAGAGCTCCAACCTCGTCCAAGTTCATGACCACGGCCTTGTCCTTGAACACGATCTCTTCCTAGTTGGCTTCTACCATACTCAAGGCTCTCTTCTTTAGTTGAATTCATTTGCGTCTTTAGGAGTTGTTCCATGATCGCTTGCTTCATCTTTTTCTTTTCTTCATAGGCTTGTAAAGAACTCAAGAGTTTCTCGATTGTCATAGCCTCTAAGTCTTTGATTTTTTCAATAATGGTGACAATATGATCAAACTTTGAATCTAGAGATCGAAGGATTTTCTCCATAATCCTTACATCTTTTTATCTTCTCTCCATTTCTTTTTAATTGATTAGAAATGGCTAAGACTCTAGTAAAGCAATCGGAGAAAACTTTAACTTCTTTCAGATATAAGGCTTCTAACTCACCTCTTAATGTTTGGAGATGCATCTTCTTGACTTGCTCTGCACCTTTGTAAGAGGTTTGAAGCTTCTCTCATGCCTCTTTGACAGACTTCGCATAAGAAATCTTCTCAAAAGCGTCATCATCTAATCCTTGAAAGATTAGATAGAGAGCCTTCTTGTCTCTCTCGCTTGAATCTCTTAGACTATCCTTTTGAGCTTGAGATAAACTTGACTCATCTTGTGGCTCCTTGTAGCCTTTCTTCAATCTCCCACACTGCTTGTGTTCTAAGAAGGGCCTTTATTTTGATGCTCCAATTGTCATAGTTGTTATTGTTGAGCGTTGGGACTTGGAAAGGGATAATACCATAGCTCGCCATCTCATTAGGAAGAAACTTCGGCTCTGATACCTCTTTGTTGAAGAATAAGAGGTTATGGAAAGATGAGGAATTCTAAAAGAGAAGAGGAACACTAGTAAAACTTATTTTTATTTAACTCTTGAACTCTTGATACTATTTCATACAAAAATACAAAGACACAACACCTATTTATACTAGTGACTTTCCCTTTAGGTTTGTGCCAACACATTTCAATCCAATGGCTACTATTGACTCTCTAGAATATTCTCCTATATTCTTTTACAAAAGTCATTAATTACATATTCTAGAATTCTCGAAATAACTTTTTAGAATATATTTCTAGAATCCTCTTAAACATTCATAATAAATTGGGATTCTAGAATTTTCTAAGGGCTTTTCTAGACTATGGGCTCAATTAAAAGGCCCACTAAATTAAAAGCCCAATTAATCAAGTTTAATTTTCAACATTAAGCTCGATCTCAGATTATTCACAATGAATTTGGTTTATCATCTTCTTATGAATAATGCTATGATTGCATCACATATTGTTGACAATAAGATTTGTAAAAGTTGTCCTTCACCATGTCACTACTCAGTTTACAATAATATATGTTGAAGTTGAATGTAGTGGCACTGCACCATGCAATGAATGTTATTCTTTGAATGGTGCTGAAATGCATATGGGTAGTGCGTCGTAGTCTTGAATTCGAGCTCATCCCATTGTAAATGAGCTCGAGCCGGCTCGGCGGAATTTTTAAATATTTTTAATTATTTTTAATTTTTAAATTTTTATTAAATATTTTAAACATTTATTATTTATTAGTAATTTTAATGGTTAAATATTAATTTATCTTTATATTATTAATTATTTTAAACATTTATTTTAATTATTCTTAAATATTTAAATTTAATAAATAAAATAAATTATTAAAAAATATTAATAATTATTCAAGTCAGCTCGCAAGCCCATGAGCCGATCCTCATCAAGCTCGAACTCGACTCATTAGCTCGACAAACTCGGCTCGCGAGCCCATAAACAAGTAAGAGATCGAAATGGCTCGGCTCACTTACACTCCTAGCTTGCATCAACCATACCTCTTTCAAATTTTTTATTTCATATTTATTTTTAAAATATTATTAATTTGTCCGAAATAAAGTTGACTCTTAAGTAACTAATGATTCAAATAATGACGCTTAAGAAGATCAAAATAACGTAATAGAAGAGATGTACACACCAAGCAAAAAAAAATAAGAGTACAAATATTGATCGACAGCGCACATAATACAAACTCTCCATCCAAACCATCAATTTTACATTGACGACATAAATCAGTCGACCAAATCAAATCTGACATCAAAATCCTCACTTTCCAGGAACGAAGTTGGTGGCATAGGCCCAAGCATTATTGTTCACCGGGTCAGCAAGGTGGTCGGCCAGGTTCTCCAGAGGTCCCTTGCCGGTCACAATGGCCTGCACGAAAAATCCAAACATAGAGAACATTGCAAGCCTTCCGTTCTTAAGCTCCTTCACCTTCAGCTCAGCAAAGGCCTCTGGATCATCAGCCAAACCCAGCGGGTCAAAGCTGTTGCCAGGGTATAGCGGGTCAGTGATCTCGCCCAGAGGCCCTCCCGCAATGCGATAGCCCTCAACAGCGCCCATGAGGACAACCTGAACAGCCCATATAGCCAGGATGCTCTGAGCGTGGATCAAGTTCGGGTTGCCCAAATAATCGAGCCCACCCTCGCTGAAGATCTGGGACCCGGCCTTGAACCACACCGCCTCGCCGAACTTGACGCCGTTGCGAGCCAAGAGCTCCGGGAACACGCAGCCCAGTGCGCCCAGCATGGCCCACCGTGAGTGGATTACCTCCAGCTCCCGGTTCTTAGCGAAGGTCTCCGGGTCGGCCGACAAGCCGGCAGTGTCCCAGCCGTAATCGCCGGGGAACTCGCCGGTTAGGTAGGAAGGTGGCTCGCCGGAGAATGGGCCCAAGTACTTGACGCGGTCTGGGCCGTACCACGGGCTGCTAGAAGAGGGGCGGAGCTTGCCAGCTGTAGTGCGGGGCCTGCTCGATGTCGTCTTATTCTGCATGGTGATGCGGCCCTCGCCGAAAATGGGAGCGGCGGATGGAGAGGCTTTGACGGCCTTGCCGGCGAGGGAAGGGGATGAGAGCGCCATTGTGGCTGCCATTCTGGGAGCTAGCTGTTGCTAATTGATTTAGGCTTGGAGGGAGAGATGCAGCGGCGGTGGGTATTTGAAGGGAGGAAGAGAGTGGTAAGAGGATTGGTGTGGCTATCTAAAGGAAATCTGGAGCTTTGATTCCATTGGATGAGGGGTTCTGAGGCCGTGGTTTGATTGTAATTATTTATTTGGCTGGCTATCGTACGTCCACCAGCTTTGCGAGATAATTTTTGTGGCTTGGGATTTTTCTTCTTGGATGCGGCTATTTGGGAAGTTTGGTTTATTCAAAGAAAAGCTGAGAGCAAATGTCCGTAAGCCATCTGTGATTATTTTTTTTCCACCTATTTGCAAATACGTTGACGCTCAAATGGATAATAAATCCGTTGTAGTGAAATTGTAATGGTTAATCTAATAAATATTTAAAGGGGAATTAATAAGCTATATAAATCAAATGCTTAAATATTTTATTTAATTATATGTCATTTTAATACTTAAATCGTATCAAAGATTTTTTTTTAAATGTGTCTTTTTAAATAAATAAATATTAGTAGTATTATTACTTTAAAAAGGTATTAATGACATTTTTAAGTGATTTAAAAATTTGAACGTTATGTAAGTATATATATATATATATATATATATATATATAGTATAGGTGTAAGTTCCTCTTTTTATAAAAACAACAACAATATCTCATATTTATTTTAGTGCGTGTGGTCGGCTATAAGAATTATTTTTCTCTATTGTGTTTTGTTGAGAGACAAATTCTCATTTAAATCTAAATTTTTTTCATTTTTAATATTTTCTAATCAATTACTTTTTTATCTACCTCAGCTTTTCTTAGCATAGACCAAATAAGAAAGCTCATTTTATGTGACCAAATCATCCCAGACGAATCTCTCAAATCTTATCTTTCACTGAAGCTACTCCAATCTTTCATGTATTTACTCATTAATATTTAACATTAAGTTTATAAGAGTGAAACCAATTGTGTTGTATTAAGATTTTTTTTTGATGATAGAGATGACTACTATAATGAATCAGTTTTGGTTGTTCTTTGTTATATTTTAGAAAATTTGTTGCAATAAAGTGTGTATTTATTGTTATAGCTTTATATAAAGACCTAACATACACAGATAAAAGTTGTGAAGGCCAAAAAAATTTTTACATAAAAAATCTAAGATGGGGAATTATGAGACATGGACCAATTGCAATAATATGCTATATAATAGAAGATACAAGAATCATCCTCTCCTCACAATTGAAGAAGATATAATTATACATAGTTGAGTATAATTATCTAATTCTCATTATAAATATTACAGAAATCAGGTATCTACATGCAAAAAGTTAAAACACAATGACTAGATTATATGTTAATAGTTAAAAGAAAATAGTCATGTGATGGATTTCGGGTCGAATGTAGAGTTTATTTTTGATAGTGGTAATCGGCATTGATCATCTAAAATTGATATTGAGCTCTTTGGCTCTCTGAACACTCGTCCCCTTTTTCTCTATATAAATTTAAGCTATATTTATAGTCTTTTTTTTTAGAGGAGCATTTTAATAAATATGGCTAAAATCCAAAGCAATCCATTGTATAGTTTATATTGATCCTCTTGATTATAGATCATTTATTAAATATTTGAATGTCTTAATGATGTTATAATAAAATGATTTTAAGCTTGTTAGATTCTTCTCGTCAATTTGCTCGATTTGATTATAAGTACACAAGATTTAGAGACCGTTTGATCCTTCACTTAATGTTCAGAAGTTTCCAAATATTATTTAAGTGTTTGACTTGCTTCATCTGCACAATAATCAAAATCATTTCTGATGTTGATTGATTCATCTCATCAAGATGTTTAGTTCGATTATAAGGTTGTTGAAATCATAGCTCTGTTAGTTATGAATTCAATTCTAAAGATTTTTAGTTCACATGTCGCCTCGACAATCATGCTGATCCAACAATTTTTTCGAAGATATATCAATCTTCAAATCAATGAGGCTAAATTTCTGATGTCCATATAATTAATGTAAATTTAGCGTTAAGTGACTAATGTTAGAAAGCTAAGAATTGTTTGCTTGATAAAGGTCGGATAGGTGGGATATATATGAAGAATGAATGTCTAGATACATCGGAGTTGGGTATGCAATGAAGCCCAAAATGGTAAGAAGCCATTTTGCGTATGGTTGGCAAAATAATTAGAATCAATCAAAAATAGAAGGTGGGATGAGCGTGAGTTAATTAGGTGATGAAGGATGAGCAAGATTTGATAGAGAAAGTAGCTAAGCATAAAAGAAACTAGGTTATGTGGTCAGCAACAAAGGAGATCAATATAACAATGGTGAAAGAGGTTAATTAGTTGCCCATCAATGTGGAGAATTTCAATCAAGCAGCAATGAGGAGGATTATTAGAGCATTAGCAAATGATATCATTAAGTCACTAAAAGAATTTGGTTAACCATGTCATCAACAAAGGAATTCGACAAAAATAATTAAGGTCTTTTATTAAAATTTTCATTAAGTGAGATTATTAGCAAATGGAGAAGTGCCCTAATGACTAGGAATCCATCTCAAAATTCAAAGATTTCTCTCCGAAAGGTTCAAGGGCAAAGTAATCAAAAATTAAACATAAATCTATTCATATACTTTTCGTAAGTCAATCTAAAAATATGTTGATTATTGGTAGATAATAATTTGAATATATTATCCTGTCCTAGGCTAATTTAGGCACAACCATATATAATATTAGATTGTAAGTGTCAAATAATGATAATTTTACTCCATCATCATTAAGGATAAAATATATATATATAAGTATTTGCAATTACAACATATATACTCTCGCTATGATGATGATTTAGGATAATTTTGTTTAGAAAATTAATGAGAAATATTTTGAGGTCCATCATCACCTCAAATAAATTTTGAAAAAAATTGGTATCATCTATCATAACAAAAAACACAAAGCTCTTCGGCATCTCAAGCGAATATTTTACATAAGAAATTATGTAATATTAAATAGGAATTTTCATGATTTTAAATGATGTATTAGAGTTTTAAGCAAAAAAATAAGGAAATTCACTAAATAAACATATTTGTTTTAAATATAACATTTTTTTTGTTCCAATATTATTTTTATGCACATGCCCTTTATTTTAATATTTTATATTTGGGAGAAATATCTCATTTATTTAGTATGTAAAGGATAAGGTGCACATTAGATTGAAATAGACGCATGCTTATTTGAATGCTTCGAAAAGATACACATTAGCTTTGGTGCACCAGCATTATATAAAAATGAAGCATTCAAGATAAGCTTTTATCCGCAAACTATCTGAGATGTCAGAGACATATGAAATGGTAATTAAAAAACAATATAAATGAGTGTCATGAAAAATAAATTTTAATTTAAAAGTATATTACATAAATAACTTAAGCCATCACGTCTTATTTATTATAAAATATAGGGAAATTTACATACATACCACTATATTTCTAACCATTTACATATCTAACACCTCAAAGTTTAATATTACTCTTATACCACCCAAAACTGATACTTGGCATCACTTATACCACTCCGTTTCTATGGGACCTCACGGTGTATATCTTCCCGCCGAATTTCCTCATTCACGGGAATACCTTGCTCGCCTACAGTCAGAATACCTACCAACATCTGGTCGCTGCTCGCGATCAGATCTCTGCTAGCGTCTCTGGACGGTTAAGCTCACTGCTCGCGATCAGACCGCCAAACGGTAACTCTGGACGGGACTACAGTTGCAGGAAGCTGGACGGGGCAAGTTGAAGAAATGAAAAGAATGATTAGAAGCTGAGACAATTGAAAATAAATAAGCATAAAGAATAATAACAAATAGAGATATTTAAATAGAACAGAAAATTAGAAATATAAACTCACATAATTTTATATATATAAGCATTTATATTAATGCTTTCTGACACTTCATTTAGTGTGTCATAGTTAGTGTGGTTTTTAACATCATCCTAACGATCTAATGGATAATTAAATGTTAAAGAATACATTTAGCTTGATATAATAAAATTATGAATAATTTAGATTTTTTATTTAAAATAAAAAGGATATAATTAATCATTAATTTTTCTTTTTAAGTTTTAATTTAGTTAGTTTAGTTTTTTTAAGTTTAAATTTTATGTTTAAGATTTCCTCGCACAATTTCTTGTTTATTATATTTTTTTGATGTGCGTGTCATTAGATCGTATTATGGGTAAATTTTATAATGTCAACTTAGGTGTACACTCATATAATTTGGATGTCATTTTTGAGGAATATAGACATAACTTAAACAGAAACCGTCAAATTGTAGAAAAGAACAAGTATTTATTGAGAATGTCTATTGGGAACGTAGTTTCAAATAAGTTTATGATAAAATTAGGAAGAAAAATTGATCATTTTATAGAATAAGCATTGATATATCATCAAAATATTATCTTGGTCGGGCACGGATCTCGAGGTAAAAATCAAGTTGGAAACTTTAAAAATTAAATTAGATACCATCTAAACTCCGATTTCAGCAAACTTATAGTCGAACAGAACGTCTTGGAAATACGAACCCAACAACACAGAATTTGACTCAATCCGAGCCCAAATGAGTCTAAATGAAAGACCCGAAGCACATTTGGATGGTTCAAACTATAATTTGTATTACTAAACAATATGATGTGCTTATAGTCAAATCGAGCGGATCAAGGAGATGAATCCAACAAGCCCAAGATCGCCGAATTTTAATATCATTCCCAATAAATGATCTATGATCAAAGGATTCAACATCGGACAATCATTCAAACAACTCACAATTTAATTACCATTGATCTTCATGCTATTTATTGGTCATGCCACTCTCATAAAACTATAAATAGATCATTCATTTCTCATAGAGAGGAACCCCCAAAGGGGGAAGAAAGAGGCCCAAGCAAGAAGAGAAAAGAAGAAAGCAAGGAAGAGAAAGGAAGAGACTTCTCCTCGACCACTGCCAGACTTTCACCCGGCAGCCGACCGATGTCGAACTTCTGCACGATCACCAACTGACGCTGGAATTAAACAATGAAGCGAGAAGAGAAGGAAGAAAAGAAAGAGAAGGAGGAAAACTCTCTTGTCACCAAACTCTTCCTCGACCACCGCCAAACTTCCACCCGTCAACCTATCGACGCTGGTCTGCCTAAATCTTATCTGACGCTGGAGTTCTGTCCGGCCGCCTACTAACGTCAGACTTCTACCCGATGTCGGACCACCACTCATCACCAGATTCCTACCTAACTCTGGACTTCTACCAGACGCCAAACCTCCGTTCGTCGTTAGATTTATACCCGATGCTGGACTTCTACCAGACGCCAGACCTCTGACCGTCACCAGAATTTCGTCTGACTTTTATTTGATTCCAAACTTTTGTCCATTAACAGACTTCTACCCAACGCCGGACTTGTGCTCTTCTCCGGATTCCTGCTAAACGTCGGACTTCTGCCCATCACTGGAATTCTGTCGGGCTTCTACCCGATGCCAAACTTCTGCCCGTCGATGAACATTCGTTAGACTTCTATATGATGATAGACTTTTATCCATCGTTGGACTTCTACCTGACACGGTCTTTCTGACCTCCATTATCATACAATGGTCTTTATGACCTCCATCACCTGTTGACTATTTCCTTCTAATTTATGTTGCCCACCGACTATGATCCTTCCGACCAAAAAAAGACATCACCAATGATTCTTTGTATTCTATATGTGAACTAAAAACTTTTAGAAATGAATTAATAACTAAGAGAGCTTTGATTTCTACAAGCTTATAATCGAACTAAACATCTTGATGAGATGAAGCTATCGACACCACAAAATGATCTGATATGACTACAAATGAAGCAAACCAAATACTTTAATTAATAATATTTGGAAACTTCTAAACATTAATTGAAGGACCAAATGATGATCTTCATATCTTGAGTACTAATAATCAAATCGAGCAAATTGATGAGAAAAATCTAAGAAGCTTAATATCATTTTAGTCTAACACGATTTAAACATTCAGATATTTAATAAATGATCTATAATCAAGGGGATCAATATAACTATACAATAGTTTGCTTTTGATTTTAACTACATTTATTAAAATGCTCCTCTTAAAAAAATGATATAAAGATGGCTTCATTTTATATAGGAAAAAAGAGGATAAGTGTTGAGAGAGCTAAAGAGCTCAATAGTAATTTCATATGATCACTGTCGATGACTACTATCAATAATAACCGCCCCATTCGCCAGAATTCCATCATATAACTATTATCTTTTAACTATTAACATATAATCCAGTCATTGTGTTTTAACTTTCCGCGTGTAGATACGTGATTTTTGTAATATTTATAATAATAATAATTAGATAATTATACTCAACCATGTATAATCATTTCTTCTTTAATTACAAGGAGAGTATGATTATTGTATCTTCTATTATATAGTGTATTGTTGCAATTGGTCCAGCACTCATAGTTATGCCTCTTGAATTTTTCATGTAAAATTTTTTTTGGCCTCTCATAACTTTTATTTGTGCATGTTAGATCTTTGTACAAAGCTAAGGCAATAAATACACACTTTATTAGCACAAATTTTCTAACACATAACAAACATCAACCGAAAATTGATTCAGTATAGTAGTCCTCTCATTCATAAAAAAAAAAATAAAAAAAAATAAAAAAAAAAATTCTTAAGACAACACAATTGATTACAATCAGTTTACTAATTTCTCCTCTTACTTTACATATTTATAATGTTATCCCTCTAATTTTTCAAGAGGAATGATGCTGGTAAGTAATACTGCATTACTCATAATGCAAGTCCAAGATTTCTACCATGTTGCTTGGTTTTTACCAGTTGGGAACTTATATATTCAAAGATCTATTTTTTGTTTATATGATTAAAAAGTTATAAAACTTTGATAATCATAAAATCACTTCGATTCATAACATGTAGGAACATTTTTTTGCCACACAATATAAAATTTTTTACTGCTGAATCCTAAATGTTGAAAAGTTGAACATTCAACCTTAAGAATCAGATGTTAATTTTGTGTTTTAAAAGGATGGCCATTAAAATAAAAGCATAAAATTAAATTAAGTGTTAAGGATGCTCAGGTGGATGTGTGGTTTCACTCTTATAAACATAATGTTAAATGATTATATATGTGAAAATTTTGGAGTAGCTTTAGTGGCATATACGATTAGAGAGATATGCCTGAGATTATTTGATCACATAAAACATCAGCCTTCTGATTCAGCCTACGTTAAGAAAGGTTAGGGTAGGCTAAAAAAGAATTGGTTAGAAAATATTAGAAGTAATAATTTTTTAATAGATTTAAACTAGAATTTGACTCTTAACAATACACAATAGAGAAAAAAAAATCATGTAGCACCTGTTCCCACGAAGTAGGATAAAGGTTTGATACTATTTTTATTTTTGTAAAAAAGAGGTGACTTACATAAATACTACAAAAATTTATGAATATATGTAATTACATAACGTTTAAAATTTTAAATCACTTAAAATGTTGTTAATACCTTTTTAAAGTAAAAAATACTACAAATATTTATTTATTTAAAAAAACACTTTAAAAAAAAATACTTTGATACGATTTAAATATTAAAATGATATATAATTAAATAAAATACTTAAACATTTGATTTATAGCATATTAATTCACCTTCAAATAAATAGTAGATTAACCATTACAATTAGCATTACAATTTTCAACTGATTTATTATCCATTTGAGCGTCAACATATTTGCAAAAAGGTGGAAAAAAATAATCACAGATGGCCTAAGGACATTTGCTCACAGCTTTCTTAGAATAAAACAAACTTCCCAAATAGCCGCATCCAAGAAGAAAAATCCCAAGCCACAAAAATTATCTCGCAAAGCTTGTGGACGTACGATAGCCAACCAAATAATTAATTACAATCAAACCACGGCCTCAGAACCCCTCATCCAATGGAATCAAAGCTCCAGATTTCCTTCAGATAACCACACCAATCCTCTTACCACTCTCTTCCTCCCTTCAAATACCCACCGCCGCTTCATCTCTCCCTCCAAGCCTAAATCAATCAGCAACAGCTAGCTCCCACAATGGCAGCCACCGCAGCCACAATGGCGCTCTCATCCCCTTCCCTCGCCGGCAAGGCCGTCAAAGCCTCCCCATCCGCCGCTCCCATTTTCGGCGAGGGCCGCATCACCATGCAGGATAAGACGACATCGAGCAGGCCCCGCACTACAGCTGGGAAGCTCCGCCCCTCATCTAGCAGCCCGTGGTACGGCCCAGACCGCGTCAAGTACTTGGGCCCATTCTCTGGCGAGCCACCTTCCTACCTAACCGGCGAGTTCCCCGGCGATTACGGCTGGGACACTGCCGGCTTGTCGGCTGACCCGGAGACCTTCGCTAAGAACCGGGAGCTGGAGGTAATCCACTCACGGTGGGCCATGCTGGGCGCACTGGGCTGCGTGTTCCCGGAGCTCTTGGCTCGCAACGGCGTCAAGTTCGGCGAGGCGGTGTGGTTCAAGGCCGGGTCCCAGATCTTCAGCGAGGGTGGGCTCGATTATTTGGGCAACCCGAACTTGATCCACGCTCAGAGCATCCTGGCTATATGGGCTGTTCAGGTTGTCCTCATGGGCGCTGTTGAGGGGTATCGCATTGCGGGCGGGCCTCTGGGCGAGATAACTGACCCGCTATACCCTGGCAATAGCTTTGACCCGCTGGGTTTGGCTGATGATCCAGAAGCCTTTGCTGAGCTGAAGGTGAAGGAGCTTAAGAACGGAAGGCTGGCAATGTTCTCTATGTTTGGTTTTTTCGTGCAGGCCATTGTCACCGGCAAGGGACCTCTGGAAAACCTGGCAGACCACCTCGCTGACCCGGTGAACAATAATGCTTGGGCCTATGCCACCAACTTCGTTCCTGGAAAGTGAGGATTTTTATTTCAGATTTGATTGGTTCTCGTCAATGTAAACCTGATGGTCTGATTTATGTCGTCAATGTTGATCATTATCATCAATCTATCTTGTGCATTAATGAACTGGTTCTTTTTGTTTGTTATGTTACATTGATCTTTTTAATTAGTGTCATTATTTGCATCATTAGGTATTTAAGTGACTATTTTATTTCTTGATTCATCTAAATATTTAATTGATAGATATTCATCATTTGTAGGATTTTATTTTCTTGTTTGATCCTACTTTTAGAGAGCATTCCTCGAAGAAAATTTCATTAAAATTTTTACAAAAATTCATTGAAAACTTGTTAAAACGCTAGAGAATCCCTACTAAGATCTATTGAAACTTAGCAAAATTATGTTACATCAATAAGGATGATATGTCATTATGCAAGGGTGAAGAATAACCTTCCCCAAATTTATTATTATTATTATTATTATTATTATTTTGGGGAAATTGGGGCCTAAGCCCATTCCATTAAATAAGGAAATAATACATAAAATAGGTTAACTGCTACCATAACAGACCAGTAGCAATAAACAAAACCTTATCAGCAAAAAAAGAAGCTGTAGAAACAAAATAAAACCTATTACAGACTATCAGCCATAGCTGCAGAAAGAAGAAATACAAAATTGTAGACCTTGTACATGTAACCCATATAATCCAGCCAAAAATGAACAGCCAAATAGACAAAACTGGCTAAAATTCTAGAAGAACAAGTAAAACTGTAAGAACAGGTCCCACCAAAAATATAACTCCCAAGCCAACTAGAACCTGGACTCCAAAAATATATGGATGTGCACGATAATAACTTAGGTTCCTGGTTGCCCGTAGACCTTCCAAAGGAACCAGATTTGGGAGTATCATCATTGTCCAGGTTCGGCTTCAGCAAATGCTTCCAGCGACAGTGCAAATTCCCGAACAGAACCAGCCAACCAACAGCATCCGTTAATACAGTAACTCTAGAAAATTCAATGAGTTCTTCCATCCAGCAATTTTATCAGCAATATTTCTTCTAACATTCAAAGGCAGAGTATGATGGCATTGAATAGTGTTTCCATCCAGCAATTTTATCAGCAATATTTCTTCTAACATTCAAAGGCATAGTATGATGGCATTGAATAGTGTTTCCAAATCTTCTGCCATTTCCCTCTTTCCAAATATGATAAATAACACAGTAAATAACCATATAAAAGAAGTTTTTAACCTTCTTGTTACCTCTATATTTACCTTTGATCCACCAAAAAACCTACATAATAGTGGGCCTAAAGAGAAAATTTTGTAATCCAGAAATTACAGCAATAAGCACAGAAAAAGCAAATCGCATTGAAAAAACAGATGGGAGACTGTTTCTTTAAAAGCATTACACAGGTTGCAATAGTCAGGGACCACAATATTTCTGATGAGAAGGGCATCTGCTGTTTTTAAACCACCAACTAAAGCCAACCACATAAAGACTGAGTGCTTAATGATGCTGTTATTCGCCCAGATAAATTTATACCAGGCACAGGGCTGTAGATCAGAGTAAAATTCATCAATAAAGTTCTTAAACTTATAAGAATTGCTATTTTTCCAAAGCAAACAGTTCCCAGTCGATGCATTTATATTGAACCCATCAATAAGATTTCTCATATTCTACGGAAAAGACTCTGGAAAATCCCACTGGGTTTCAGAGATAATATCATCCAAGGTAATATCAGGACAATTACCCTAAAAAACGCCCCCTAAAAACTCAGTAATAGTATGATATGATTATGACACCAGTGATCCCATTTCAAAGAAATAGGAGCAAACCGAGAGATGATGAAATTGAAACATTACTTGGCATCCAGAGCAGTTTTACATATTAATTTCCAGAATTTGGAAGCAAAGGCTGGACGGGGTTTCCATGGCGATTTGTAAAGACAGACCAGCCATTTGGAAAAAGGGGAAGAAACATTGTACATTCTGAAAATCACAAAGCAATTGTAAGCAAATTGGAGAGCATTAATAGAGGGGATGCCCAAACCACCTTTGTTCTTAGGCTTACAAATACTATCCCAAGCCATCATATGCAGTTTTTTAATAGACATAGAATCACCAAACAACAGAAATCTAGAGCTAGTACGTTTGATGAATTTGTAGACAGTTTTCGGCATAATGGATCCCCTAATCCAATAAGCAATAGTGTTCTGGATGGTAAATTTGATATATTGCAGTCTACCCGCAAAAGACAGCAGGTTGGCCTTCCATCCATTCATTTTCTTGTTAACCGAATCCATTAGGGGCAAATAGTCAGCAATTTTTAATCTATAAAAAGATAAAGGGATGTCAAGATAAGTAATCTTTTTAACAATGTTGTGAATGGAAAGAGCTTGACAGACCTCCTGCATATTCCTCTGATTCCTGGGAAACATAATGGCACTCTTATCATAGTTAATATGAAGCCCAGAAGATTGGGCAAAGTCTCTAAGTACAGTTATCTAAAGAAGCCTTCCCAAAGATTAAAACGTCATTTGCATATAGCAACTGAGAAAGAGAGTAATTTCCAAAGGAAATCCCTCTAAAAACCCCTATTCTCCAAGAGATTAGAGAAAGCATCCATCACCAGGCAAAAAAGGTATGGACTAAGGGGGCAACCCTGTCTTAGTCCAGCAGAAGAAGAAAAATAGCCCTCTAGAGCCCCATTAAGTAGAATAGAAAAATTGACATCCGTGATACATATTTTAATCCAGTTAACAAAAAGAGTAGGAAAACCTTTCTGCAGCATCCTCTGAAGAAGGAATTCACGGCTAACCGAATCAAAAGCCTTTTTGATGTCCAACTTAGCACAAAAGAACTTGCTTCCCCTTCTCTTGCCAGCATAAGATAAAATATCATTAGCAAGCAAAATGTTGTCGGTAGAGACTCTAGATTTGACAAATCCTGCTTGATTATCCTTGACTATTATATTCATAACAGGTTTCATTCTTTCAGCTAGAACCTTAGCAATAATTTTATAAAGCACATTACATAAAGCAATAGGTCTATAATCAGAGACATCAGTAGCATTTTTATGTTTAGGTATAATAGCCAAGGTAGTAGCCTTAACTCCAATAGGCATATAACATTTTTGAAAGAATGAGCGAACAGCCCTACAAACCATAGGGCCGATAATGTGCCAAGCTGATTTATAGAAAAAAAAATTATACCCGTCCGGACCTGGAGCAGCATTTAATTTACCCGATAAAATAGCATGTTTAACTTCTTCATCAAGCACAAAAGAAGTTATATCAGTAGCATCAGACAAAGACAAAGGGTTCCCTTAGGGAAAAGTAGTAAGAGACGTATTCGGAGGAGCAGTAGGGTTATATATTCCTTGAAAATACTGAATTAAAAAGCTTACCACGTCAGATCTAGCAGAGGAAGTAGCATTTGTAAATAAGTTAACCACAAAGCTAGACCCAGCTCTTCTAGTTCTGATTTTAGCAAAAAGAAACTTTAAATCATCCTCCCCATTCATAATCCAATTAACTTTTGCCCTTTGGATAACCCAAGAGGAAAGCATTGAATTAAACTTAGCAAGTTCCATAGTGCAAACCTTGTAAGAATGGTTAAGAGCCACATAATTGGGGTCATTCTGCAACTTAGCCATCAGATCCATTTGCTTAGCATTTAAAACATCCAAATAGCTAGAAATACAAGAAGAAGAAGACCAGACCTGACTCTTAACCTCATTCTTAAGTTGCTTTAAGGAGTTCCTGAGGTGGGAGATAGGATTCCCAGAACAAGGTTTAGAAAAAACCTCCAAAAGAAAACTCCAATAATGATCAAAATTCGTCCAGAAATTCTTGAAAAGAAAACGATGGTGCCACTGAACATTCATACCATAATTAAGAATGATAGGGAAATGATCCGAACAGGAGGGGCTTTGGATGACACAGTAAGAGTCAGTGAAAACATTAAGCCAATTCTCATTAACTAAAACACGGTCAAGTTTGATATGAATAGGGTGTACCAAGTAAACTTGAGCCCAACATAATTTAAATCCATTAGTCTATTATAAAAAATCATGTTGTTAAAGTCTTTCAAAGCAGTGTGATTGATAACATTCCCTCCAGATTTTTCAAAAGCATATCGATAATAGTTAAAGTCCCCAAGAAGAGCCCAGGGGAGATCAGTAATGGGAGAGAGCTGACCTAAAGAGTCCCACAGTTCTTTGCGTTCAAGATGGTTGTTGGAAGCATAAATAGCAGAAAGCTGCAGCAGAGGTTGATTGTCAACCCAAATAATTCCAGAAATAACCTGGTTCGTAATAAGAGAAGGCTTGAAGCTAAGTTTAGAAGCATCCCACTTTACCCAAATCCGACCCGGGGAGGATAAGGTAAAGTTATGACAACTCTGTTCATTCAGAAACAGAGAGTGAGAAGATTCAAAGTAAGAATCTAGAAGAGAATTAGAGTTAATTCTATTTTCCAGAATGCACACCAAATGTAAGTTAAATGATTTGATGAGATGTTTGCAACTCATAACTTTATCAGGATGATTGAGACCCCTGATATTCCATGCTGCCATTGGCGGGAAGGACATTAACAGTTTGAGTTGGATTGAGGTTTTTTGTTCTGCTTCCCCCTTGCAGGTTTTTTCGTCAGCACACTAGCTTGTGTTTGCTTTCCCTTTTCCGCTACCTTCGAATTGTCAGGACCCGTCGATCCCATTTTGCCAACTATGTTCTGAGAGTCAACAGAATGAACAGAATGCTCATCTTCGATGTTCAGAGCATCGAACTTATTAGGTGAGATGATACCTTTAGATGAGGAAATGTTTTGAGTGGTCGAGGAAGAGGAGATATCCTCATGGGGGGAATTTAGGTTTGGGATGCCCGAAACAATGGCATCGGTCATTAATGGTATCTCAGAGGAAGGAATATCGCCAACTACAGACTTAGAGGGGCTATAATGAGATGTGGGGGAGTTGGGTTGAAAATGCAAAGGTTGCCCTATAACATTAATGAGGATGGAAGTGGGCCGAGAGGAGGAAGGAGCTTTATTGTTTATTTGGTCTGATTGTGGCTGTTGAGCAGAGGAATTCCCAATATTGGTAATATGATGTAATTCTGACTAAGCTTTAGAGGTCGGAGGTCTAGAAAGATTCAGATTTGAATGTCTATGAGGAGATTTCTTGCTATAACTCCTTCCTCTAACCCCAGCATTAACTTTTGTCTGATCCTCAGAAGGCAATTTTGGTTTTGTAGGACAAGTCGAGGAAACGTGCATTAATGACTTACAATGTTCGCAAGGGTTTGGGCGCCATTAGTATTGCACTTTCAAGGTGGCAACATCACCATCCAGAGAAACCTGAATTTCATTCGGATAAGTGGCAAGATTATCTACCAGAACACATATGCGGGCGTAGGTGAGGCGTGTCTTTTGCTCCGTCAGCTTGTCCGCAGCAACCGGAATCCCAATTTTGCTGGCAATACGCGAGATTCCCTCCGAATTCCAGCATGCAAGCGGGAGATCATGAATTTTCACCCAAATAGGAACAGTAGAGAATTCTTCCTTTTTGGGCTTAAACTTCGTATGCCATTTTTGAAGAACGAATGGCTTGCCAAGTAAAAACCAAACTCCTCTCGACCACGCCATATCATAGTCTTCTTGACAGGAGAAACGAAGAAGGAAAAAACCATCGTTAAGGGAAAGAAGCTGCAGAGATCCCTTTAAACTCCAGGTCTTGTTAATAGCCCCCAACAAGGCCTCATAAAACGGTCGGCGACCTATCGAATAACCTACAAGACATAGCTTCCAATCTTCTCCACCCTTACTCAGCTTAACATCTGAAAAAGGAATGATATCCGGCTCAGACGGGTGGTGAGTAAAATGAAAACCTTTAGGAGCTGAAACATTGGGAGCAAACACTTGATTCCAGTTCCTAGTCGAGACGTGAGTCACTCCTCCAGACAAAGTACCTAGGGGAGGAAAGTCAGAAGGATCCGCCATAGAAGCAAAAGAAAAGGAATTCCTCCGGCCAAGCCGGAGGAGGAGATGAAAGAAGTGTGGTCAGCAGCAGAGGGCGGCGCTGGGTAGAAACCCTAAAGCTCCGCAGTGTTAAATTTTCTCTCTCTCTGCCACTGAAACTCGCTCCCCAAATTTATTATGAAAGGTAGATTATTATAATGATGACATGGTTGATTTGCCAATCATGATCATAGGTTAATTAAATATTCCATTAAGAGTCATTCACCCAGTTTGTTGATGAAAGCTCATCAATCAACTATATGGTTTAATGAAGATATGCTAGGAGTGGATCCTAGCCTTGGTGGAATAAAGAGTGGAGATCAAGCCTAAACATGAAGAAAATAAATTTGGTGGAGAGTGGAGATAGCCTCTTCACCACCAACAACAATAACATCAAGCCTTTATCCCACTATGTGAGGTGGCTGAGTGAATGCTTTTTATCTATTATGTCTTGTTATGAGTTAAATTCTCATATTAAATCTAACAAAGAAAGGCCATTTCTAATATTTTTTAACCAAGTCTTTTTAGGTCTACTTCTACCTTTCTTAACATAAGTCAAATCTAATACATCTACTTTCCTAATTGCCCATCAGAAGGCCACCATTTTATGTGACCAAACCATCTATGACGACTCTTCCAAATCTTATCTTCCACTGGATCTACTCTAACCTTTTCACGTATATGCTCATTTTGTATCATATCTATAAGAGTGAGGCCATTCGTCTACCTGAGCATTCTCAGCTCTTTAAGGCTCAACTTAATATTATGCATCTCTTTTAATGGCCAACATTCTACACCATTAAACATTGTAGGTCTCACCTCAATCTTTTAGAATTTTTTCTTAAATTTGAGGGGGGGCTTTTCTATCACACAATAAGCTTAATGCATTCCTCCACTTCAACCATACAACTAGAATTCTATTAATAATATTCCCATCTATTTCACCATCACTCTGAACAATAGACCAAAGAGATATATAACGTGTACTTTTATTAATGACTCGATCATCCAAAGTAACAATCCCTTAACTATATCTATTACTTTTAAAATTACACTCCATATATTTGAATTTAGATTTACTCAAATAAAAATCTTTATATTCTAAGATTGACCTCATAACACAAGTATACCTTCAACTCCCTCTCTAGTCTTATCAATAAAAAAGCTAGAATATCATAAGCAAAAAGATATAACTTCACAATGACCAAGCTCAACAAATTTAATAAATTCTGGAGTTCAGCGGATTTATGGGATAAAGACGAAGAAGCCTTCAAAAGGAAGAAACATGCATACCTTTGCAACTTCCAAGCTCTCATATGCGACAGAAGAACGACATGGAGGTGTAACCCATTACAAAAAGTTAGCAGTTTGTGGCGGACTTTACGGTGGATTATTTTTTGTCAAAAATTATGACAGATTTGCGATGATTTTTCATCGATTTTTTGTGACAGATTTGTGGCAGAATTTCGGCTTCTAATTTGAGGCGAAAATGGCCATCGTAAATCCGCTACAATCTGAGTTATAATATAAATAAAAAAAGCTCTATGTTGTGTTTTTTCTTCGTGGCCGAGTGGAGAAGGCAGTTGTTTCACAAATGTTGTAGGTTCAAATCCCGGGTGGTGGGAAAAATTGTGTCACACCACGCAGATTTTGATTTCTCAATTTTGTAATCGAATACTGCATTGAGAATAAAGTACGGTCTCGAGAGGCCGACACAATATTCTACAATGGATTCAATATCAAAATAGGGTTTTAAAAATTGATATTTCTATAATCAAACATAGTTCAAAGAATAACATATCATCTCAAAAGATGAATATAAAATTCTATAGAATATGTTTAAAAATAGAAATACGTTTTTTGAAAAAAGTTTATTCATTCTTTTATTTAGATATGGCAAGAAAAATATTATATCATCTTAAAAGACGAACATAACATTTTTCAAGATATCCAAAAGCGAGAATGAATTTTATAAAATTCATTATTTCTAAAGTTGAATATAATAAGTATAATATTATATTATCTGAAAAGATAATAATAACATTCTACAAGTCTATTCAAAATTAGAAATAATGTTTTAAAAATATCTATGTTTCCAAAGATTCTTCCCTTGTTTTATACGAATAAAACAAGGTTTATTTTAGTCTGGGGTTCTCAAATCCCTATAGGAGCAAGCTCCTATAGTTAATTACATCCTAGGAGAGAAGCTCCTAAGAAAACTCTCAATTAAAGTAGTGATTTCATACCCTTTTGAGTATAAAGTAAAAGACAAGGAAACAGAAGTAGGAATTTTTCAAGGAGAAAGCTCAATGTTGAACATTTATTACGGTCAATAGGGAGTGGAGGCATCGGATTCCTGAAGAGCATCAGAGACAACCATCGGCCTACCCTAATGTTAGACTTTACATTTTTAGGAGAAAATTATATGTAAGTTGACATTTTATTAGAAGTTGGGAATATTATTCCCGAAGTCCAAGGACTTAAGATCTAAAAAAAATCTGCCTCCAGAACCTAAATCTAATTTGGGTACTTAAATATGACCCGAACTAACTAATGAAGTTAAAATATGGAACTTACCCGTGCCTGAATTGGGAGCCAGTAACCAACCTAAGCCTAAAAACCATGTGTCCAATCTCTTTATGAAAGATGGGTAGGCGATGTTATTAAGTTTTAAAGATTAGGGAACCGCATCTAAGACAGATCCTAATTGGTTCCCTCTCAACTTATAGTATGGTGAAAAATGTCTAAAAATGTAAATTAATATTTTTAGACTCTTTTAATTTGTTACTAATGCAATGACATTGATAAATTGACTCGAATGCGCATAAAATGAATATGAAGCAGTTTTAAAAAATTAGGCTTTAAAAAGTAGGTTTTGTTTTCCCTAGAGTTGCACACTTCGCCTTGACAGAACTGCACCCTCATAGGGT
The DNA here is from genome assembly GCF_001605985.2 of Dendrobium catenatum. NCBI lineage: Eukaryota > Viridiplantae > Streptophyta > Magnoliopsida > Asparagales > Orchidaceae > Dendrobium > Dendrobium catenatum. The sequence goes on along the minus strand of NW_021319260.1, from coordinate 22,042 downwards.
CAAGTGGTCTTGCCCAGATACCAACAGGCAGGGAAGTGCCTAAAAACAAAGGAAGGAAAGTAATTAATATGCTTATGCTGACTTCTCGACGGTCCCGAGCTTACTTCTTAGGATCGTTTAGAGTTATCTATGTGAGCCAAAATTTTTATTAAATTACAAGTAGAAGAATTTTAAGCGTCCCTTACGAAAAAAATCTCTCCGATCCGAATCCAGGCTAAAACAAAATACGACAAAGCAAGGGCCCTAAAAAAAAAGCTCTGCACAACAATGTAAACGAACAAATTAAATAAATCACAAAAATATAAAATATCCAATGTCCAATGTCCATATTACACCATTGTAGAAAGTAAATGTGGGCCGAGCCACACTGAAACAAACCCGGATTCTAAATCATAGAAGAATGACGCAAATGGATTTATTTGAACTGGATTACTGATTCCTTGAATCTTATTTCTCGTCTTCTATTCTTCAATCTTCTCGATTCTGTCTTTTCTTCTTCTCACGAGCTTCTCAAATCCGCCGGGTTCTGGATATCCAAATGAAAAAAGAACTCATCCCTAGAGGGGTATTTTCTTTTCTTATTTGGATATTGAATCATCCTAAATTTGGCTTTTCCAAATAAAAGAGAATAAGTCCTTTAAGGTATATTCTCCTTTCTTTGATTCAGATTGGATGTAAATAATCCCAGTTTTCAAAATCACTTTCAACAATAATTTGACTCTTGATACATTTAATTTACAATACGAAATTTCATAAAAAGAAAAGAAAATCTAAATCACCTGCAGAAGGTTATCCTAAGCAAAAATCATCCCAAGTAGGATATATATGCATTTTAATATTAAAATCTAGACCAGCCACACTTGGGCCATACTCCTTTTTATATTAGGGGCTAAGCAACTGGAATACAGCCTGTAGGCATTATATAAAATTTTTTTAATTAATTACCCCCTTATTCTGGCCACTGCACGAGTGTAGTCGCACCTGCAAGAAATCTTTTTATTAACACCCGCATGCTCCTAACCTATGGATAATACTAATCCGTCAGTCAAAAATCATAACATAAGAGTACGGTAATAAATAATACAACACACACCAACCAATTTTTACAAACCAGCACTGCAATGAAGACTACGAGGAAAAAAGCCAATTCACAGTGCACTAAAGAAATAAACACCGGCCTAACCTAAAGCTAAAGTATATTATTTTATCAAACAATTTTAAGTGTGTGTATTATGTTATGTGGTTTTGATATGTCCTAGATCAATTATTATTTAAATGAAAATTTTTAGTTAATTAAATTTAATTTGTTAAATAAATAAGTAAAAATAAAATAAAATAAAATAATAATAATAATTATAATAAATGAATGTCACTAAGTTTTCTATGTTATATGTCTCTATCCTATAGTGTGCATGCATCCTAAGTCTAAGTTTTTTAAGACTCAATCCTTAATTTTTGTCCTTAAATGTTGCTAATATTATATGGGTGAAAAATTTGTTATTATTAACCCTTAGGACTTTGCACGTGTGTAAAAGAAGTTTGGGGATCTAAAAACAAAAAGTAATCCTAATTAAATTGAAGTTACTACAGGGACCTAAAGGAATGGTTCACACATACCACATCAAGGGGTCCCTAAAGGTTTTCTGAGTTTAGAATACTCACAATCACCGGGGGCTACGACCCGGTGGTTCCGCCCGTAGCACCTCTACCCGGTTGGATAGAGGCGACTGACGTCATTAGCTCATTGTCCTTTTGTTCCCTCGACCGGCACCATTCATCGCAGTTCATGCAAATAAAGAGAAGAAAATAAGAAAAATAAGGATTAAAAAGTATATTTAATAATTAATAATAAAATAATTGAAATTTACTGAAAATAAAGACGTACCTTTCTTTGGGTTTGAACACTGGCTTTGTTGCTTTACTTTTTTTTGGAACCTTTACTTTATATGCATATTGTGTACCTTTCCAATATTTACTCCAAGGCAACAAGAAAGGGGAAGAAGAGAGGGGAGAGAATGAGAGGTAGAGAGAGAAAGAGCGGCATTGCCCTTCAATACTTCTATTTTCTAGTAAACAACTAACTCACTCACTTCCTACCACAAATCACTTTTCCACCCATACACTTCACTTCTTTTTCTAAACTCATACAATTCCACTTTCAATATATACACTTCTCACTTTTCCAACACACATTTTCAACATTTACACAGATCATCATTTCTAAAACACATACAAATTTCACTTTTACACAAATGCAAATCACCTTCCTTACTAAATCAACCACTTTAATTTTCGCAATCTTCACACAACACTTTTCTAACATTCACTTACTCCTCTCAAAGCCAGCATCGTCACTTCTCAAAACCCACACAAAATCGACTCTCAAAATATGCACTCATCAAAGCGACTTATTCTTCACGCTTACTTATATCACCTTTTCCAAAATCACTCACATTTCACTATTTAAACTACAAACACTTTACTTTCTATCTTTAAGAAACATCAACCTTTAAAACAAACACTTTTTACTTTCAATATTCATGCTCTCTACTTTCCAAAATCACACATTTAAGAAAGAAAACTACATTTCAAAACAAACAACCTACTTGATGTTGAAATTTAACATTTTACAATAAAATACCACCTTAAGAGAGAGATTTTGATATCAATCTATATTCTTCATATTTCAAGAAAATATTCCGATAACATAAACAAAATTGCATAAAACTTTTCCAACTTAACACTTATACAAAATGCAATTAGAAAGAGAAAGAAGTTTTCGTATAACTTAATTCTTTCCAAAAATCTTAAAAGTCATCATTTCTTCATGAATGCAACTCACCCATTTTCAATAATTAAGACAACAAAGATTGATAAGTGACAAATATAACAGAGAAGAGAGATGCAGCCAAATAAATAGTCATATCCCCTTGCCTATCAAGATAAACCTCATGCATTTATATACATTCCAACAAACTTTCATAGTTTCTTTCACTACTAATTTTGTCATTTTCAAAAGATAGGAGGGAATTAAAATTTGTTTCAGAGTTTCTCTAAATAATCATGGCAAAAGACAATCTCTAATAGGATTTACCAAACACTTTGAATAAAAAGAAATAGATTTTTGGATGAAAATAAATTAAATATAAAGTATGCTCAAATTAATTGAAGTTTCTCTAAGAATTTCATTGTTTAAATTTATTGAAGTCTTAATGTCTTCAATCAAATCTCCATCTTCCACAAAACATAAAGGGAAATTGGAATATCTATTTTTAATTCTTTTATAATTGATATAATGCAGAAGAAGGTTAGAATAGAAAAGAAGGAAATAGAGAAGATGAAAATTTACCCAAGGTTGGCTAGAGCTAGCGACGAAATTTGATGTTTGGCTTTAACGTTGAGCAGCGCAGGGAAGCAACGAATAGAGGAGTGTCGAGCTTTGTTTGGTTTTCGTTCAGCCTTCTTATGAAATGGAGCAGGCAGATTTAACAAAAATGAAGAAGAGATCCGGCCAGGAGGGCTCTGTCTGGGTTGATTTCGGGATAAAGAAGAGTGGGAGTTTGGAACTATACGTGCGAATGGAAAGCAGGAGTTGTGCGAACTGCAAGGGAGAACCAAAATGGGCTTGGCTTTGTGCGAATTGAACTCAGAGACGGAGTCTTCGATTTTGCAAAAATGGAGAGGGGAAGTGTTCATGAACTGGGCATGCAAACGAGAGGGAGCGACGGGGTTGAGGGAGTAGTTCGGGATGCTTCGTGCGAATGGGAGAGAAATAGCAGGCTGGGTTGTGCGATCCAGAGAGCGTAAGTGTGAGGAGACGGGCTGTGTGAGTATAAGGGCTTGGCTTCGTGTGTGCCGAGAGCGTGAGGGGTTGGACGAACCGTAGAGAGTGGGAGAGGGAGTTCGGGAGTTAAGAGAGGGGGAGGCAGTTCGCGAACTGCAGGGGAAGAGGCTTCGTGGGAATGAGTTTTGATCGGGCTTCTGGGTTTCGGTTTCATACGAGAGAGGGAGGCCAGTGGGAGCGAGAGGCTGAGTCACATGTGAATAGATAGGGAGAGATCGTGGGGGGTTTTGGACCGGATTAGTCTAACCATAAATTAGGTTTAGGTTAAGTCAATTCTAGATTTGAATTTTAGATTAAGAGATAGTTATTAGAATATATTTTGGTTATATATATATATATAAGAATTGATAATTGATCTATATATATATAAGAATATTTTGAAACATATAAATGATTTATTTCAATAAAATTGATAAATTTAAATTAAAATAAAATTGATGAACATTTTTAAAATAGATCAATTTAAATTTGTTTATTTAATATAATTAATGACGTTGGCTCGCGACGAATCAATCCGAACTAATTGGGGCTATTGTCATTTAAAATGAACTAGAGTCGAGTCAATTTGATTTAATTCTATTTTGATTGGTGTAGCAAATTTTGATTTTGATTCGAGTTGAGTGGTAGGTTCGAGTCGATGCTACGTCAGTGGGCGTCCACCTAAGAGAAATCCTACAGGTGACGTCTATTCTAGGCTACGAAAACCTAGGTGCTAGAGCTGATTCCGGGGAAATTGTCCTCGAATAATGAGGTCAACACCTGCCACCATTTTAATCGGGAGTTTTCGTAGGAGATCCTATATACCTACGATATAATTAACTACGAGGGCTTGCGCTCGCAGGAGATTTGGAACCACACGCACCTGATTTTAAAATTGATTTTCCATAACCCCATTAGATTTCTTTCGGAGAAAGATAAAAAATGATTGCCGCTATTACTTTAGGAGGATTGTCATTGAATGGTGTTATCTCCCTTCGGGGAGATACATCCTCCTTTGATAAGACTATTGGATGTGAATTCGACAATCATATTCCTTAAATATCAAAATCGAATGTTTAGTTAAATTTCATCATGTTCTCTTGGGGCCATATGGAATTTTTCTTTAGAATCCGATCATGATATTTAAGATGAGTCCCATAATTCTAAGCCTGAACACCACTATGAAATTTTATTTTCATCCTTCGGGGTGAAATAACTCTTCTAGTGGGTCGATTCGACTTTAGAATTAAAATTGAATCTTAATTTCAAAATCCCTAAAAAAAACTAATATTTTTTAAAACCAGCTTTCAAAATTCCACCAACACGGCCAGAGGAGGTTGGCACTCGACAGAGGCAGAGGAGATCGGACAAGATTAGCTCAATGGATCGGGAAGAGAGGTCTGCCAAGGTCTCTGGATTCGGCTGGCTTTGCATGAGGAAGGGAGATCGGGGCTATGATTTGAGGTAGAGGTGTTGGTTTGGTTGTGGGAAGGAGGGGTTTGGTTCAGTCTCTATGGAGTTCCTAACATGAGTTCGGTTGGAGGAGACAGATGCGGGAGAGAGAGATCTGGTTTGGAGCTTGTGCGTGGAGAGCAAATGGAAGAAGTGAAACCGAAGGATTCATTTGCTCGAGTATTTAACGATGACAATGGGTCCTTCTCGAGCGAAGTTTGAGCAGGAATCACAGAGACAAGACTGGAGCGGCACCGATCTGTACGAGATAAGCAGGATTTCTGGCAATATTCGTGGATCCGATGGATTGCAGCAGGTATACATTTCATTTTTATTCTTCTTTGGGTATTATATGGAGATCAACAAATGACCCCCAACAAATGTGATACGCGTCTAGAGCGAATCACGTTTATTGTATGCTGATTGATCCTATGCATCTCTAGACATTTATTCTAGATGTCACACAAGGGATTTCATTTAGTGGATATCCAAAAATTTATTTGAATGTCACACTACGATTTTCCTTTAGTGGATCTCCAAAATTTTGCTTGGATGTCACACTAAAACTTTCCTCCTCCATAGAGCTTGTAGATGTATCAATAGATAATTGAGATACTGATTTCTTTTGCCCTGTGCTTTGTGCTGCGGACATTGATGGAGAATTACCTGATTTGTCTTTATTGACTTGTCATGTGATTTTTGTACCTCTGGCCCTATGCTTCTTGCTTTGACGGGCTTGTTGAAGGAGTAGATGCCGATGACCTAAACCCTTAGGTTTGTATTAGGTCGATGGCAAGAAGTCATCGGTCCAGAGCTTTGTGCATAACATGCTTGTTGATGACAGAATCCACTTAGTTCAACACTAGGCTTTTTATGAACTTTGGGATGTATTCTTCGGTCCTTTGCTTTGTGCTTTCTCGGACTTGTTGAAGAAAAATTCCTTCGATCCTCGCTTTGTGCTTTACGGATTTGTTGAAGGATTTGCAGGTTTTGGATTCAGTTGATAGTACCGAACGTAGGTAGTATCTTGATCCTTAACCACTTGAGAAGACTTTAATCTGAGTCACTTGAGTTCATCAGATCGGGAGAGCTAGAATTTGATAGCTCTTTGTCCTCTGGTTGCTGAGATGGGGATTCCTCTACTGTGGCCTTTCTTATGGCTTGTTGAGTAGATGGAGCTGCCAGCGATCCGGTCATATTTGGGCTTGTTGGATCCGACCTCTTACACCTGTTCAAGCTTCAGACTAGAGCTATGGGAATTACATTCCCCAATACTAATTTTGCCGAAGTTAGAAGATATGGAGTCATCCTTTGTGGTTGTAGATTTTGGAGGCTACGAACATTCGGTGGTTGTTCGAGACTCATCTTTCCACTAGAACTTTGATTCTCCAGTCATTTAAGAGAATTTGGTGGACTACGATCACTTGAACTGGTCGAGTCAAATTTTCTTTCGTGCTTCCTAAAGTCCCTACGGACGGATTAACGAAGTGGGGGTTCCGCTACTACGGCCTTTCTTATGGCGTGTTGAGTAGATGAAGCTGCCAGCGATCCGGCCACATGTGGGCGTGTTGGATCCGACCCTTTTACACCCATTCAAACCTTAAGCTTCAGGCTGTTGAAAGATTTCAAGCTTCTTCGGCTCAATTTGGTAGGAGTGTATAGTCACAAAAGTCTCTTTCTTGACTTTTAAGTCTTGGTTCGTTGTAGAAGGTGTTGTCTCTATCTTTTGAAAGATCACATGCATATATTTTGGAAAACTAGTATTTATATTCTTTAGCACAAAATAATAGTTGTATTGATAATTTTAAATATTTATTCGGGGATCTCGGCATGCAGCGCGATGTCGACCCGAATAAATATTTAAAATGCCCCCTGTCTCGCAGGGACATTTTAGAATGAAATAAATTTAGAATTTCAAGATTTTAAATATTCATTTGGGGGTCTCAGTGTGTAGCACGATGTCGACCCAAATGAATATTTAAAATGCCCCCTGTCTCGTAGGGACATTTTGGATAGGCTTTTGTCTTTGAGATTTTAAATATTTATTTGGGGATCTCAACACGCAGCACGATGTCGACCCAAATAAATATTAAAAATGCCCCCAGTCTGATGGAGGATTTTTGAAATGCATTCTTGTTATACAAAAAAATTTCAAAATATACAGTGCGTATGTGATGACAAACAAGTATAAAATACATAACACATTGAATACAACAATTTATTATGCAGTTTTATGTGTAGTATTTCTTTAGATATCGACCGTTGATTGGTGGTATATGTCTATGACCTTCCAAATCGATCAACTGATAGGCTCCTCCCTAAAATACCTTCTCAACGACAAAAGGCCCCTCCAAGTTGGATACAAATTTGCCACCAATTTTTTAGTATAGAATGATTGATCTCCTCAGCACCGGAACATAACACTCAATCTTTTGATGTATTAGGTCATTAAATACACGTGTCATTACCTGTTGATAGGTGAAACTAGTATTCTTTGGGCCGAAATACATGATTGTGTAGTAGAATTTGCCTATAAGTGTTCTGAATGATATATACTTTTTATCTTCAGTCGCCATTTTAATTTGGTTGTAGCCCGACGATTCATCCATAAATGAGAACATGTCGCAGTTGGACGTGTTATCCACTAGTAGTTCTGATTCAGGGATAAGAAGAAGAGAGAAAAGAAAAAAATCATCTTTTGGGCACGCCTTCTCGAGGTCCCAAAATTCGAAATAGATACGAATTCGATTATTCTTCTTCTTCACTGGGATAATATTGGCGATCCAACCAGCATATTTTTTTTACAGATAAAACATGTCTTTATGAGCTTATTTTTCTTTGCAATCACATGTTCTTCAATCTTCAATATCAATGACCTTGAAGCTTGCTTGACAGGTGCTGCATCAGGCTTGATGACTAACTTGTGAATTGTCACATCAGGGGATAAGCTGGGCATCTCAGCATATGTCCAGGCAAAGTAACCCCTGAATTCAAAGAGAAGTTTTTTTATTTCTTCCACTTAGTCTTCTGATAGAATGACACTGATGAAGGTACGGCAAAGATCTTCCTCAGTCCGAGAAGATATAGTTTAAAAGCGATGGAATTTCTTGAAGGATTCTTCAAGATGTCGACCATTGAGTATAATGTCTGTAGGGGTCATTTTTAGGACCCATTTTTGATGAATTTCTTTAATGGTGGATTTCTAGGGTTACACACTAGATGTCACACCATTATTTAAAAAAAAATTCTAGAGATATGGGTCTCTATATCTATTTTTACTTATGTCAGGACCTTTCGACGGTGGATTCTTGGATATGCGTCCAAGTGTCACACCACAATGCTCACCGTATATATCTTGATTCTTTCTTTGTGTTACCATCATAATAGATATTTTCTTTTTTCCTATATCGGGACCTTTTAGTGATGGATTTTTTGATATAATGATCAAGTGTCACATGTTGATGTTCGCCGTATAGAGCTTAATATTATCATTATAATATTTTACTGCTACTATAAAATTTAAAGGACTAGACAAAGATGGAAAGAGAAACCATTCCCCAGTAGAGTCGCCAGAAATCTTTGGGCTCCAAAAATTCGGCCCCTGCCTCCGCTCGCGCTTTCTTTTTTATTCGGCAAGGGAGTTTTAACTGAATATGTTCTGAGGTAAATTTTGGAAGGCATATGTGTTTGTAGATAAGACACTACCCAGAAATTTTGCCCTCATTTTGTGAGGACTTTATGATCTGAGTTCTAGTTTCCTATAGGCGCGAGCCCCTATAGTTAATTACCCCTCTCGATCACGAGAGAGAACTTTAGATTAAGGCTAGTTGTCGATCAGATACATATAGAATACGTGGTATCTGACATATAGTAGCAGCATGGGTTTGATTTGGGTATTTGGGTTGGAAGATTTGAAAAGGTATGATATTTAAAATGGAAAATTTCACCATCTAGCACTTAAAGCGGATGGTGGGGGAATGGATGATAGACCCGATCAATATCCCATGGTTCCATCATCCTGGGCCATCATGGTCCCTAGTTTACTTAGTCAGAGGAGGTAGTCGACCCAACCTGATAGAAAGATCCTTATCGGCAGCCATGGGTTGCTTCGTCCAAGGGGACCTTATAGACCTGGGGTGAATGTTTGTCTAAGGGGACAAATTTGAATCCACCTTAGCTAACAGAAGGCTTTGTACCGTATCAATTATATTATATTGATTCATATCTCAAGGATTTGATGCCAATAAGGAACGTAACGGCGTTGACCATAACCGGTATTTCGTGGTACCATTTGGCGGCAAAACCACTCGGTTCAGAGGGCCCCGGGTCATAACCATTTATCCTGCGATGCCATTTGGTGGCAGACAGCTGGTTAGAGGACAAGTACCACGTCCTTATCAGCAAGAGACTGTTTTGAGAATGGACCCTAGTGATATTTTCAACTAGGCATTTGGCTCTTTGTGAGCTAAAGTAAACTTTAATTTATCCACCTTGACAAATTATTGCGGAGGGTGAGTGAATTTTTCTTTAAGCGGGTTAATGGATTTATTTCATTTTAAATAGTTTTTGGATTTTGAGATTTTTGGAATTTTCTGGGATTTTGGGTGGAGCTTTGGATTTTTAGATTTTTAGGGGTATTTTGGGTATAGCTTTGTAGTATTTGAAATGGACTTTTAGGAGACAATTGAAAGTATTTGGGAACCCCTCAGGTTGAGATCTGCATTCAACACGGCCATCATTGGGGTGTTCGGGGTCATTTCTCTTTATGGATTGAACCTTGTCAACTCTATCGGGCTGTCGATAAAGGATCGGGTTTCGTAGGCTTTATGCCCTTTGATAGTGAATTCTCATTGTTATAGGCCTTGAAGGCCTAATATGGATGTATTAAGATAAATATAATGATGGCCATAACCATATATTTGTTTATTGGTTTGAACCCTGTCGACTTCTATTGACCCGTATAGAAGGATCAGTTTCGAACCTGAATTCACTTGTCAACCCGCGCAGTATCCCTAGACATCACGTGTGTACCAATAACACGCTCGCCGGGGCCCATGCGGGTTGAGATTGTATTTTTCCCCTTAGTGTACATATGAGTATACAAATTATAGTGCACTTGTGGGGGTATTTTATAATATTTATAGACGTCTTCTGTCTGCTTGTACAAGGGTTGCAGATCCGGTGGCGTGGCATAGCAGCTTCTGGATAGAATTGTTCGCTGCTTCGTACAGGTAAACTGTCGTGCACTATTTGTTGATTTTTATAAGCGAGTCATAGTGCACTAACTAATCTCCTACCTCCGATCATAGGTGCTTTCTTTTGAAGCTTGTGTTTGCTATAGTCTCCTTTGTATTTGTCCACAAATGACTTATGATACATATAGCGGATCTGCTGTAAGGGATCATAGATATTTGTATTTTCTATATATGTTTTGCCTTTATCTGTAGATAGATTGCTACATCAATATTGGGGAATGATCACTTTTATTGCATGCATCTATCATCACTAACTACGAGCAGGTCATTGAACTTGTCATCATACTAATTTTCATTAGTCATGAACTATCCATCATTAGCTACAAGTTAATCAATACCAATCATATTTTTCGTGGCTTCTCTCAGTATGCTATGATATTGGATCACTATTTCACCCATATGATTGATATAAATATCATGAATGATTGTAGTGGTTTCTTCCATTTAGTCTTTGCTTGCAAGCAAGTTATAGCACAAGTTCATTTGTTCGTCAATATTTGTTTGAGTGCATTGAATGCTTTAAACACTGTGGAAAACTTCATGTAAATTTGTATGAAGTCTTATTACTTTCATTAAGAGCCATTTCAAATGGATGTATCCTTGGAAGCGTTCTTCTTCATTGGTGCCTTCATGCTCTTTTCACAAGTCTATGTTGAAGGCTTGTTCACTTACAAATTTCACAATGCCTTTACACTATTGCTTATAAGCAAATGGTATGCAAAAATTTATTTATCACAGCTTATTTAATTGCATTCAATTAGAGCCAAAATCAAGTTAGGTTCTATGCCATTTGGTTCAAGTTCAGTCCTTCTTGATCAGACTTGACTTAAGTCTTCCTTGGTCAAGTTACAAGTTCTCATGATTGTTCAAATCATGATCAAATGAGGCTCAAATTATAGTGTGTCCCTTTTGTATTTTTCACTTAGGTTCAAATGTGAGTTCCTTGTTCAAATTCAAGTTCAAATGTATGTCCGCAAGTCCTCTGAGTTCAATCAAGTTCTTACTTGAGTTCAAGCCCAAGCTCATGTTCAAGTTTAAGTTCAAATTAAGTCATTTGTTGCAAGTTCAAATGAGAGTCCTAGTTCATGTTTATTCAAGTTCCATCCTTGTTCATAAGTCCTCTGCTCTTGTTCGAGTACAAGTTCTATGTCCTTGCTCAAATTGTTCAAGTTAAGTCCTTTGTAGTCTCTTGAGTTCAAGATCATATTCTAACTCAAAAGTCTTCGTTGTAGTTCACTTGTAAGTTCAAGTTTAGTGACCATTCAAGATTGACTTAAGCATTTTGTTCATTAAGATTTAGTTCATTTTATAGTCCAAACAAAGTCCAAATAATGTCCAAGTAAAGCTCCAAATGTTCCAAGTACAATCTTGTGTTTACCCGAAATTTCGGCAGCCTTCCGGCGTCGCCCCCATTTAGGAAAAAACTACGAAAAACTGGGCCTCCCGCCACACTAGAGAAAAGCGTGCACGGTAGGTGCCCTCGGACAAGGACACCACAGCCGTAATAATTTTATTCCTCACCATGCCAGAGAAAGGCGTGCATGGGTTGCAGGCACCAGTTTAAAATAAGCAATTTTATATTTGACCCCACCTCGCCATAGGCATCGCACCGGGTTCCTTTTCCACCACGCTAGAGAAAAGCGTGCATGAGTTGATTTTCCGGTCCGACACAAACGCCAAAAATGGGGTTTTGATTACCCGCTCCGTCGCAAGCATCGCAATTAATTCCCTTCTAACCATGCTAGAGAAAAAAGTGCATGAGTTGGTCGTTCGCCGCGTTGCAATCGCCGGGAATGGATTTTCAAAGTTTTAGAGTTTAGGAGTGTTATACCTTAGCTTTCGTCAGTGTCGGCACGAGGATCGAGGGAGAGAGAGGCCACATTTTTTCTTAATTTATTATTGTTATTAGTATATATATTTTTAAATTATTATTATTATTAGCTAATTAGAATTAATTATAATTTAAACTTAATTAATTAAAATTGCAAAGGGAGAGGCGGGTTTCGGCTCCAAGTAGGCAAAGGGAGAGGCGGGTTTCGGCTCCAAGTAGGGAGAAGAGGATCCCTCTCTCTCTCTCTCTCTCTCTCTGCCAGAGGAGGTCGTCACTCGACAGAGGCAGAGGAGATCGGACAAGATCGGCTCAATGGATCGGGAAGAGAGGTCGGCCAAGGTCTCTGGATTCGGCTGGCTTTTCGTGAGGAAGGGAGATCGGGGCTGTGATTTGAGGTAGAGGTGTTGGTTTGGTCGTGGGAAGGAGGGGTTTGGTTCAGTCTTTGTGGAGTTCCGAACAGGAGTTCAGTTGGAGGAGACGGATTCAAGGGAGAGAGCCCTGGTTCGGAGCTTGTGCGTGGAGAGCAAATGGAAGAAGTGAAATCGAAGGCTGCATTTGCTCGAGTGTTTAACGATGAGAATGGGTCCTTCTCGAGCAAAGTTTGAGCAGGAATCACAGAGACAAGACTGGAGCGGCGCTGATCTGTACGAGGTAAGCAGGATTTCTGGCAATATTTGTGGACCCGATGGATTGCAGCAGGTATACATTTCATTTTTATTCTTCTTTTGGTATTATATGGAGGTCAACATTTATATTTAAAACATAATTTATATTTCATAACCACTAAAATGCAAAACCTAAATCAAATTTAACCAATCTTATAATAAACTCCTAACTAACTTAAAATTTAAAAGATGTAGATTAAAATTAGGAGAATAAAACTAAAACTAAAATTCATTAGGATAAAAGACTCCTACAGATTAAACCTTAGACTAATCTTTAAAATCAATCAAAAAACTTCTTTTATTAATAAATCACCTAATCAACATTTATTTTCTAATTTATAACCAACTAAAATTAATCCAACAAAATTGGTTATCATTGGGTAACACAGGCCTACGAGACTATTAAGTTAGCCCAAGGAGGGTGAAATAAATCTCACAGCGTCGACGAGAAATAAAGGTGGTAATCAATCAAATATTAAAATAAAAATCTTTAAAATCAATCTTAAAATACTAACATTTAAACTTCAATTAAAATCTCTCTTTTTCTCTTTAACAAATCAAAGACAAACAATTTTAACTAAATCAACCTACATATGACCTATCCAAAACTACACGGTCTACTACACACTCATAGACTTATTTACTAGGACACAACTTCTAATTCTAGGTTAAGTCGATGTGCTTATTTTCTGTCTCTGTGATGTGACACTCTGCATATGACTCATGTGTTGGTTGTTCTTACAACTTGTGTTAGTTTTTTATGATACTTTTTTTTTATGATTACTAGTTCTTTTTCTACACTATGCTGTGAGCAATAGAATACCTATAGATTAGGAATGCTTTTTTATGCTGATGATATTTTCTTACAGATGGTCGTGTTCACACAGCGCTAAAAGGGGGGGGGGGGGTTAAAATTAATAATAAAAAAATATATAACTACTTTAGGTGCTTTAGCTGCTTGACCCTCAAATAATAAGAGTACAGCCAAGTGTGATTGATTTTGAGCATTTTCATTCATATACAACTTCTTGGATGTTTTATTATAACTGCTTAGGATAATCTTACAGGAGAGTCTAGATTTTTATTTTTCTAATGTATGTTTTTGATGGTGAGAGTTGTGAAAATCTAAAATAAGGCATTTTTAAATATAGAGGGGCCCAAAGTTAAAGGAATTCTCTTATATGAAATTTTCTTTTTTATTTGGGCATCCTTTTGGAGGAGACCCCACGAGAACCTGAAGGAAGGAAGATGTGATCCATAGACGAATCAAAGAAGTGAAGATGAGATCAAGAGATAAAAATGCCTTGTTTTAAGTTTTGCGTCGTTCCTTAGGAGTAGAACCTGGGTTATTGTCGGTAGAGCCCGGCCACCATTACTTTTCTGTACTCTAGTTTGTATATTATATGGAACTTGCCATGGACTTTAGATACTTTTTGTGATTTATTTTGATGTTGGGTTTAATTATTTGCACAGTATAAATGATATATTTTTTATAGGTTTGTTTCTTGCATGTGCATGTGCCTGACTCATTAGGCTTTTAGGAATAAAATTTTTCTACTCGTAATTAATAATAAACTTTTAAGAATTAAGCAACATAGAAACAAAACAATTTAAGGAATAGCCATAATCATCTAGGGTCGCATGCATCTTAATATATTTTCTCCCTTCCTTGTTTAGACACTTTCCCGCCTACGGGTAGAGTTCGGATAATCTGGCCTATGAGGATAAAGTGTCGGACCTGGGGAAGCTTAGTCTTTTTAAAAAATTATTTTTATAAGCCTTTTTAAAACTTCAAGCATATTTGTTTTGGAGACTTTGATCAGCATACATTGCATTAGTAACTAACTAAAATTAAAACTTAAATGCATTAATTTTAAGAGCATAACACCATTCATAATTGTGAGGTCATTTAGGAACTTTTCTAGATGTCAACCTTGAATTCCAAAAGTCTAATCACCCACCCATCTTTCATATGGACATGATATCATGAATTTTAGGAAAGCCTTGAAGTTCTCCTATACACTAAACCCATTTGAGAGAATAATATAACGTCCTTAATCGAGAGTTTTCTTAGATTGAGGTCTAAGACGTAATTAACCAAGGGGGCTTGCGCCCGTGGGAAATCGATCCCCACATAAAATAAACCCCATTCGAGCTGATATATCAGATGAGAAAATATTGTGACTTTGATTAGGTTATACATATTATTACCCATCGAGGTGTGTAAGTGAAAGCCACTATCCTCCATGGTTAATCGTATGTATAATCTCATCTGCCTTCCCATTGGCCTGCTTATATTGAGTGTAAAGGCCTATGATCATTTTGTCCTACTGGATAGTGCGGTTATATCATTTGCATTCGAACCCCATAAGTAAAATCCTTTCTGAGACCCACAGGCATAACATATCGACCTTATGAATCTTGATGAAATTCTTACAGGTAATAACCTTGTTGGGGTTGTTAAAACCTCTAATGTTCCAAGAAGCTATGGAGGGGAGGGTCATTGGGATTTAGAGGAGGAGGCTTGATGCTTTCTTTAATGCTTGCCTTTAGGTTTTCTAATATGGGAGGAAGAATGAGATAGTTGGTTTGTGCTTTCAAGATTTGACTTGGGAAGGTAGGTTTCTATAGAGGGGTCATTGATGGTGGAGCTAGTATCAATTTAAATGTCAAAAAGAGTATCAAACTCATTAGGGAATATAATAGCAGTTGGTAATTTATCGGGCATGTAGGGCATGCTAGTGCGCAGAATAATTTCTTTTGTAGGCGAGTTTTGGTTAGGGATGATATATAGTAAGAAGAGACAGATCTTACACATTGATTATAGCGTATGAAGTGATTGTAGCTGAGTATAAGTTAGATTATAGATTTAGTTTGATGTAAAGGATTATAACGTATTTGCAGGTATGATGCTCGAAAGTTCATTAAGGATGTTAAGCCCTTATGAACATTAGTCCCAAGCTACTAAGAGCGGGGGGTGGGTGACATTGGGTATTTTAAAAATTTTCTTTTCACAAAGAGTAAACATATAAACCAAAATCACACCACAAAAATAAATACGGAAATAAAAGTGGGAAGCAAGAAAACAGAACACAGGGAATTAATATGGTTTCGTCAACATCGACGTTCGTCACTCCTTGGAGGCACCCTCCAAGTATTGCACTAAAAACGTGGACTCTCCTTTCAGGCCCACGTTATGCGGAGAGCCTCACAAGAATCTCCTTTTGCCACTCCCGACAAGGTAGAGAACAATCTCCTTTAGCTTCCTCCGAAGCTGGCAGAGAAACCACAACCAAAATAAGCTAACTCTTACCCTCTAAACCCGATTCCTATCCACGGATAGAGAAACTCTAGACGAAGAAACAGATGCAATCCTTGAAGGCAACCCTGTGGATCCCCTCACAAGCTCCCCCCACAAGAATCCTCCTCTCTGTCCCTCTCTCTTTTCTCTCCTCAAGGCCTTCTCAGGCAAGGCAGACAGCCGAAAGGTCTCAAAAACGTTGAAACAAGAGCCTTAAATAGAAGAGCTCAAAGGATTCTCATTAATTGCAGAGTTTGCCAAACCTTATCTGTCCAGGGCCCGTATATGATTCGCGCATCATACGGACGGTCCGTGGGAGTTACTTCCTGGACGATGATTGCAGTAACATATGGAGATATCGGATGTGACTCATGCCTACGTACAGATGCAGAGCATGCCCGAGACGTCTCTGACGAGTTGCAGAGTGAATGAGTTTAGATTCCGATGCCGACTCTCAACGGAGATATCGGACTGCGATCAGTTCAGATCATGGGAAAATTTCCTGAGCATCGCTTTGTGATACGAGCTGGCCGATATTTTCGTCCTGAAGTAACATTAAGGTTTTTTTACTGATCATCCTGACCGATCCTCGATCGTCCAGAACGATAATGATCCATATCAATATCTTTAATTACTCCATTGATTTCAATAATCAATTAAGACCATAATTCTGAGAATTTTGTTCCAGGTTGATAAATGATCGTCCTGGCCGATAATTTAAAAATACAATATTACCTTAATGTCATATGGCAGGTAAACTCTTTCTGTTTTGAGCTTATCGTCCTGGCTGATACACGTATCGTCATGCTGATTATGTTAACAGACGGCCTGCCTTAGATTATAGAATCTTTATTTAGAACTTTCCTGTTTTAAGCCTGATGTCCAGACGAAGATAAAAAATCATCCGGCCAATATAGTAAAAACAAAATTTCTAATAGTCTCTCAGTGTGTGTGTAGGTTACTTGCATCAGGTCTTTGACCAATTACCAATAGATCTCAAGAGTAAAAAACAAAAGTATCAGACTGACTCAACCCTAAACCTAGTGCAAATCTTGAACTTGGCTTCGTAGTCTTTTTCCGCCGAATCTTCGATTCCTGAAGAAGTAAAAGAAACCATTAGTCCTAAGAGAATGCAATAGTGTTTGTCAATCAATCAAAATACAAGTCATGAAAATAGGTTTGCAACAATCTCCTTCCTTTTTAATGATGGGTCAAACACAAGTAGGAAAAACAAACAAAAGACAGTTCGAAACACTAGAAATTCAAAGTTGACAAGGCGCATACCTTTTTTACACATCCTACTCTGCCCGCTTTTGTCATCACAAGAAAGAGGACTCTAGACATACATATATAATATAATATAGAAAAAAAAAAGAAATCTAAAACAGCACTAAAAAGACAAAACTTACAAGAAAGACAGGAAACGAAGCAGCAGAAAAATACAGACGAGAAAAACGAAGGACACCTGGAATCATCAGATGGAGGTGGTGGAGGTGGCTGTCTAAAGTTAGACTGGCAAGCGTGGTAAATCTGAGCATTGAAGCCAGGTGATGTTCCGGTACATGCTGCTGCTGTGGTAGAGTAGGTAATTGTTCAAATCGGCTAAAACCTCAGTGCGGTGCTGCTACGTAGCGGGGCAATTGCCTGTAGAGTGTTGCTGCTCTGGTGCAGTAACTGTAACCGTCAAAAGTGGGGCTCCCAGTCGATCAAACCTTTCAATCCAACCTGATCAACCGGGTGAGTGCGGTTGTAGGAACGGGCGGTCAGAAAGGGAGCAGAGTGGGAGCTTCCTCCTCTCCAGCCCCCCGAGTTCCTCAGGTGTGAGTTACGAGTACTGTGAAGCGGTCTGAAGGAACTGGTTTGAGTAGAAGGGAGTTGGAGGTTTGGTGGAAATATGATAACTTGAGAGTTGGTATTGGTTTCAGGACATAGGCTTGATGTGTCCTTAAGGCTAGATTGGGTTTTTCCTCTTGTGACCTGAATCAGCGGCGATGTGTTAATGTGATCAATGCTATCAAAAAAATTAGGCCGCCAGTATTAAATTATCTATGACGCATGAGTAGAAAGTATGAGGCGAAAGTAGAGGGGTGATGTGGGATTCGGGCCCCGGCTTTTGCGCAAATTATGGTAGGTGCGAAGGACATGTTGGATTGTCCTAGCATCTTTGACTAAAGAGCTTAGTCTCCATTCTCAACATGGGAAAAGTGCATTGGAATCTATGCGAAGGAAGTGATCCGTGGACCAGTCAAGGTCAGGATCAGAAGCGATTAAGTGCAGCTTATCCCCCAGTGGTGATAGCTGTAAAAGATCAACACAATCCTGATATGCTGATTTCGACAGGGCGTCGATCACATTGAGGTCAGCGCTGTAAAGGTAGGGTTAATGCGAAGGTTTGAGAAAAATTCTCGAAGAAAAACTCGATATTTAAAGGGAAAGCGAGAGACAGAATGATAGCCAAATGGGAGGTGTGGAGCGAAAAGATCCATTACAGGTATGGATGTGGGCATGATTGATGATCTGAGACAGTTATCCCACAACTCTTTATAATAGGGTGGTAGGCGCTCATCTTCTGCTTTCGCCTAAAAGAGGTTAAATCCTAAGCCCTCGAAGAACTCAGACAGTTTGTCGAACCACGTTCCCACCAAGCCATAGTGAGGAGTTAATCAAGATAAACTCAAGAGGAGAAGAGGGTGGAAAGTGAAAAAACATTGGCTGGACGCCAGAATTTAGAACGATTGTCCGCCATGCAGAGTCATCAGCAATATGGCTCAATAATTACATACAGGCCAAAGTGGTCCAAAAAAGGCGGTCCCGATCGTCCAGGCCGTATCAAGCGAGTATCGGTCAAGGTCCGATTAGACACTTGCGATCGTCCGAGGAATCATCGGGAACGATCCGTTTGAAAAAATAGATCGTCCGGGCCGATTAGGTGTGTATCCGTCCAGGACGATGCATATATTGATTATGTACCGGTCAAGTAAAACGTTTTTAAATCACTGCCACGGTATCGTTCCAGACCGAATATGGATCGCCGGCCGATTGTCCAATTAATAGTCGTCCGAGCCGAATTTTAAAGATCACAAAGATTGACACTGGATCGTCCAGGACGATTCCAGTGTATTCGGCTAGGACGATGCAACATAAAATGCATCGGCCCAGACCAAAATATTCTATCGCCAAGGACTATCATCAAATGAATTGCAATAGATGTTCCGACTAGATCGTGCCAGATGATGAGTTACAGCCTAAGCACAATAAAGGTCAGCAGATGGAATTGAAAGAATTGTTGTCCTATCGTCAGGACGAGTAAACGTTGAATCGGCCAGACGATGTGACTAGAAAAATGCAACTAGGAAAAAAGATGGGTGATGATCAAGGCCCTCAAAAAAAAAAAAAAAAACAGACAAAAAACAAGTAAATAGAAACCAAAAATACAAGTAAAAATACAAAAAACAAATATTTTTTGATTTTTAATTTTCTATTTTTTTTATGGGGTTCAATCATATGGAGAATCTCTCAATAATTAAACTTTATAAGTTCCAATGAGATTCAAGGATGTTTAACACATCCCATCGAATGACAGGTTAGAACATCTGCATTCTATTAACCCTAGATCGGACATCTCGGGGTATCAAAAAATTGCTTTTGGAAAATAAGGCTAACTGTCAGATAACTAAATATGGTTAGAAATATCATTCAAGACTTGTTTACAAAAGGAAATATATCTCATAATTAAATAAAAGTAAGTAATTTTACCTCAATCATGAAATTGGAAAATCAAGTCTTTGGAAAGCATCACATAATCAATAAGTTTCGTCGTAAGTTTTAAAGAGTTTTAGCAAGAGAGATAGCTTGTCATTTTAGTGGGCTTCATTTTTATTCCTCTTGGTCACTTCGTTGGCTCTCTTGAGCACTTTTGATTCCTTTGATACACTTTGTGTTTATAGTTTTTTTCTTTCAGATTTGGCTTCATTGTCCTCTTTTCCTTTTTAACTCTTTGAAAGCATAGAAAACCTTTAATTATCCCTTAAAAAAAGACTTAGTTGTGAGTATATCTCCAAATATTAGAGAATAGGAGCTCATCTCTCTTAACATAGGGGAAGAACAATCACGAAACAAAGATCAAAATCATGTGATAATGATATGCAATGGCAAGAATTTCAAAAAACTTAAAAGATTATTATAAGAAACTTTGGCTATTTATGCATAATATAATTATGTAGAGATAAGAAAAGGATCTTAATTGAAAAAACTATTGGTTAAAAGGAGTTTAGAAATTTTTGTTTAGAGAAGAAAATCATACCACTAAACAAGTTAAAAGGAGGGAAAACATCAACAGTATTTCTCCCTTAACCAATTTAGAAAAGCTAAAACTACTCCAAAAACTCCAAAATCTAAAAGCTTGAAAAGATTCTCCATATTAACACAAAAAAAAATGAAAACAAAGCAAAATTAGAACAACACAAAGCAAGCACAAAACTAGCACAAAAAAATAACAAAGAAAACTAAAAATTTCTTTTAATTTTTTATTGTATTTTTTTTCCAAAGCAAGTTATAGGTAGCGAGTTTAAGCAATTTTGAAGCTGGTTCAGCCTCACTTATGTTCCAGTATCCTATTGCTCCCGAAACGAGGTCTTTGCTGAGAGCACACGCTTGGCAAAAACTCAAACAACAGTGCAGAATTTAGAATCAAGACAGGTTTGGCCCCTTCTTAGGAAAAGTAAAAGTGGCAATGCAGGATTATGGTTATTGTTGTGAATTACATGTACTTAGCGTCCACACCAAGTTACTATGTAAACGGTTGCAAGTGTGTAATGTGTCCTGCATGCCACATTGAGAAAACATTTCTAACTCCCAAGAAAGGGTTTCTTAATGGTTTTGGAGTTATTAAAGTTCTCTTCTAGTTCTGGCTTAGGATTAAAAGTAGATTCTATCGCAATTTTTCTTTACATGTATCCAAAAATCATTTGTAATCTCAAGTTAGTTCTTTTTTAAAGCTTCATTATCAATTCTCAAATTTTTCTCAATCTCTTAGATTTTTAAGATCAGCAATTAAGTGAGTCTGTGTGGAAACTTTCAAAGCCTATATTTCATCAATTAAATTCTGAATGCTTTTTGTTCAACCATCAAATTCATCAAGAAGAGCCATGTGATTTAGAATCAATCATTGAATGATCTTTAAGAATGGACTTCAAATTACTCTTTCTGCAAATTTACATTTCACTTTTAAGCTGCATGTTTATTTATCTTGATTTTTTATTTGATTATGCATTTTCTCATAAATCTCGAAACAAATTCCATTCATAAGTGGTTTACATACCTCCTTCCTCATCACTTTTTTGCATTCTCAGATGATCTTCCCCTATAAGCCATAGGTTGTAGTCTCTTCACTCTGGTTCATCTCGAGGAAATCAGTACCGTTAAAATTTGCCCAGAATGTCTTTTGATTATCCTTCTTGCTCCTTTTTAAACTAGATTTTTTCTCTTCAATCTTTCCTTGCTTGTGTTATCTTGAGTGTCGGGGCAATCAGCTCTCTACATGTCCAAGTTTCCCTGCATTCAGAACATAAACAACATACAGAAGATCCTTTAACATGTTTATGATCCTTTTCCTTTTCCTCCTCAACTTGATGATGCACTTTTGTTTTCTATCCCTTAGAAAAACTTGAATTGCCTGTATCTTGGATGAAGGCAACTTCATCGCTTTCCAGAACA